>NC_056733.1:1770308235-1770343235 GCF_019279795.1 Protopterus annectens
CAGAGTGACAATTCTTTACAACCAATGGTATCTCAGTGTTTGATTGAATCTGGCTCTACCCCTCCACCTAACCAGCAAGTGATGAATGCAATTTCAGCAGGAGCTAGACCAAAACAACTTGCTCCATATACTGTGGACCGTTTTTTTACCATTACCGGTAAAACAGTGGCTGTTTCAACAGTCATGATCAATTAATCAGGGAAGGTGAAAGGGGAAGAACTCAGAAGAAAGACTTGTCCTCAACAGAAGAAAGAGACAGTAAATAGTTTAGCTATAACTTTATCGGATTATGTACTTACTGAAGCGAAGACTGCTCTTTTGAATAAAGGTTTAACCTTTATACCCTCTACTAATACTAATGTAAGTGAACTGTTAACTGAATTGAGACTCTTTGGTCACAATATTGCTTTAAAATTTGTTTTTTTAAAAATGATTCACAGCAGGATGAAAAGGGGTTTTAGAAGGAAAAGTTCTTTTACTCCTGCTTTACTAGCTCATATTGATACATTTATTAGAGCTTGTGAGAGGGATGTTTATGAGCTTTTATAGTAAACGTAGAGGTACTTTTTATAACTTGAGTTTAAGTGAAAAACAAGCTTTGTATTCTTTACAGAACAATGCAATGCTAATTATTAGACCTGCAGATAAGGGAGGGGCGATAGTCTTTATGAATAGACAGGACTATGACCAGGCTATGTGTAAAATGTTAAGTGAAACTAGCACTTATAAGCTCTTATGTCACCCACAGTGTGAAGTTATTAGAAACGTTAAGGGCACTCTGTAAGATTTGCTTATGTGTAGACAACTTGATGAAACACTTTATTCTTTTTTTAGCGTGGAACATCCTATGATTCCCTATATCAAGGGCTTACCTAAAGTTCATAAGTCCTTGCAAAAACTCCCTTTGAGACCGATTGTTGATGGTGGTTGGGCCACTAAACCCGTTTCTATTTATGTAGAAAGTAAGTTGGGGCCGTTGGTTAGGGGAATACCCACCATATTAAAAGATACTACACATTTTTTAAATGACTTGAAGGAATATGGAGAGAAATTTGATCTAAGATATTGCTTAATAGTCACTTTAGATGTGCAAAGTTTGTTTACCTCTATTCCTAACACTTATGGCATAGAGGCTAAAAGGGAGGTTTTGAGTGACGATGGATATGTGTAATGATGAAGTGATCTTGATATGCATGTTGTTGGACTTGATTTTGTCTAACAGTGTGTTTATGTATGACAATAAGATCTATTTGCAGCAATGGGGTGTCGTGATGGGCACCCCGTGTGCAAATTCGTATGCTAATTTAGTTGTCTACCATTGGGAAACACAATATTTGTTTAAGAATGACTTTAGTTCACACATAAAGTTATATAGATGCTTTGCGGATGACATTTTTTTGCTTTGGGGTGGGGGACCTTCCCTTTTATGTGAGTTTATAGCGTATTTGGAGTCAACTACGCACTTCTTGAGGTTTACTGTGACACACTCCTATGGGTCAGTGGACATTTTGGATGTATCAGTGCACAAAAAGGCAGCAGGGAATATTACCACAGGCTTATTTCGTAAATTATGTTGGTGAAATAGTCTATTAGACATGTGTTCCCTAATATTATAAGAGGCCAACTAAATAGGGTAAAGAGAGTTTGTGTGGACAAAACTGATATGGAGAGTGAAGTTGACAATCTAGAACAACTGTTTTTGGACAGGGGCTATAAGGGATCCAACTTTTGTAAAATAAAAGATGACATTTTTAATGGTACAGGAGATTTTATCTTTGGAGCGAACGTGCCACCTAGAGGATTAAATAAACAGTATTCGAAAGGTAGAGTACATTTTGTCACGAAGTATGCCAATGACATTAATAAGGTTTGCGACATAATTAAAAAGAATTGACATTTTTTAATGGCAGCTAGAGATACAGCTAAGCTCATAGGTGATGCTCCTAAGTTCACATACAGGAACAATCAGAATTTGAAACGTCTGTTATGTAAAGAAAGACAACAGGGGTTGATTCAGGGACGTAAGTTGGGTACGTTCCCTTGCATGAAATGTACAATGTGTGATGTTATGTGTAAGACTCAACACTATACTCACCCTGTTTTGAATTTTGAGTTTGAACCTAGAGTTTATGCTTCCTGTAACATGACTAATTTGGTATATTTAGCGAATTGTAATGGCTGTGACTGCTTCTATGTGGGTAAGACTTTGAAACGCCTTAGAGATAGGGTATATCAATATTTATATGATGTTAGGATTAAAAACTCATTAAATGCTATAGTTAGACATATCATAGAGTTTACCACACATAGTTTTAGTTTTAGAGTTTTTCAACCAGTCATGCTGAATAAAAGAGGAGGAGATAATAATTATCTGGAACTGGTTGAGCTTAGGTGGATTTTAAAAATGCAAGCACATATCTATCCAGGATTGAATAATAATGTATGTGTTAAACCAGCACTTGATGCACATTGCTTTAAGAGGAATAATGTTTGAATTGTTTTAAATTGCTAGTAAATTTGTTGTTAATTGATTAATTGTTTTAAATTGAATGCTTGGATTTTACTATATATATGTTTGTGAAGTAATACTTGATCTGAAGTAGGAGATTCATTTGTCTGCAACCTGTGGGTTATGGATCCGATATCGGATCCGAACCGGCATGGTTTTCCAGCTATGGATCCAAGCTCTCAGCTCCTCCCCTCACCCATAATGCCCTGCTCTACCCTCATGACCTCAGATCTCGTTTGCCGCGCATGGTGACTGGATTTGTTTCTCAAGCTCTCAAGCTAAGTGGTAGTTTTATTGTTAAATTTCAGAAATTTGAAGTTTGTATTGATTTTTTGAGTGAAAGAGTAGGTTTCCCCTTTGATATTTTTTACTTTTAGAGGTAATCTAAAGTTTTATCCCTCCCTCGCTGTTGGCGAGAGTGTGTGTGTTGGGCCTGTGTGTGTATTACTTGTATAGTTACTTTAGTTTGGTAACTACTTTTTTTCTTTAGACTAGGATGGCAGACCAGCCCAAGTCTATATTTTCTAAATGCTCCGAGTGTGGCCATAAGCTTTCCCCAGCTGATGGCCACACTCGGTGTGTTAGATGCCTGGGGGTTGAACACCTCACATCTGGATGTTCCATTTGTGCAGGGTTCAACCCCAGGGCATTGAAGGAGCGGAGGTCCAAGCTTGTTTTGGCGGGCCTTTTACCGCCGGACTCGGCTCCGACCTCCGCTCCTTCCGGAGTAACCGTGCCTACGGTTATTCCCTCTGCGGCACCCCCTCCTCCTCCTGGGACTCAACCTCCCGTTTCTGGTTCGGAGGAGAGGGATGCTAAGAAAAGGGACCGGAGGGAGAAGCACCATAAGCAGCGGGCCGAGACCTCTGTTTCGGCCCCGCCAGCCAAGCGGGCTTCTCCCCCGGCTCCGTTGTCGGCTCGGTCTCCTCCTTCTCGGCTCCGGTCTCCTGTGTGTTTTTCACCGGGACCTGAGGAGGAGGAGACCCGATCTCCGTCGAGGCTATCGAGGAGGCACTCCAGGCCTACCTCGGTAGCCTCGTCGAGATCCACGACAGCTCGGATGCTGATCTGGACCGGATGATGAGAAGGTTCATCCAGGCCCAGATGCAGATGGGAGTGCTCTTGCCTCCCCCCCCTCTGGGGGGGAGCTCAACACCCTTTTTCAAACCGATTGCTCCTTCTCCGACCCACTACCCGGGCTCGGAGCAACTGGAGCCGGGCAGCCGGGCGGGGTGGGTCGGCGCCGATAGTACTGTACCGGATCCGACCCTGCCCTCGAGTGCATCGGATCCGACCTCTCGGAGCCTGGATCCGAGCCTCGGATCCGGGGATCAGTGCTCGGGCGCCGTCTGTGTCGGAGCGCACTGTCCCTTCGGATCCGAGTGCTTCGGCGCCGGCTCCGATCCACTCTTCGGATCCGAGGGGGAGCCGATTGTCGGATCCTTTGGTCGAGGTCGGCTCCCCTTCGGCGTTTGATGTAGTGGAGAGGGCCCTGTTGAGGGTCTCCGGACCCCCGGCACTTGTTTCGGCTCCGTCCCGCGCTCCCTCTGCACTGGGCCAGGCTTCCACCATCCGGCCCTTGGGACAGCCCGCTTCTGTGCCCCAAGTTGCTCCAATGGAACAGGTTGCGGCTTGCGAGGAGTCCTCTGACAGCCCCCCAGAGGATGTCCCTCGCAAGCATACGTGCAAAAGGAGGCACATTGACTCCCAGTCTCTCACGGAAGACACGGACTTGAAGGAAGGGGAAGGCTCCCCACGGTCACCCCCCGAGGATGTCTCATTTGGAGACATCATGGAAATCCTCCGTATAAGGGGGGGGTGGTCTGCCCCCAAGTCTTCCTCGGACGAGTCCGTGTTCTTGGAGGCATTTGAAGCGGGCCCGTCTACCTCTTGGGTGTCCCCTCCTGCCGACCCCCTGGTGGACCTCATTACCACCAGGGCGTGGAAGGAACCGGACACCGTGGAGCCAATTCCTAAGAGGCCCGATAGGATCCTTAGCCCACCGTCCGACCGTGCCCATTGGAGTAAGGGGCCTCCGGTAGATGCCATGTTGGCGGTGGCCACCAAGAGGGAACTTGCTCAGGAGAGTCCTCAGTCCATCCCCGAGCAAGGAGTCTCGGATGATGGACCGCTTGGGGAAGCGGATGTTTAGTTCAGCGACCTTCTCGGTAAGGGCGCTGAACTACTTGGCACACGTCATTAGGATGCAGCGAGATCTCATTAAAGAATACGCTGCATCTCCCCCAGAGTCCATGTCGGAGGAGGACAAGGTGCTGCACTCCACCCGCATGGCCACTCTTAGGTCAGTTACTAATACCTCTATGCGGCTACTCTCCCACGCTACGGAAGGCGCCGCTAGAGCCGCAGGGGCAGGCCTAGTCACTAGACGCCAGGCCTGGCTCCGCACTGCGATTTTTCTGAGCCCTTCAAAGCGTCATTTGCGACGCCCCTTTGATGGTTCTGCTCTCTTTGGCAAAACCATTCGCGAAACGTTGACCCAGAGCGAGAAGGACGGGAAGACGCTGTCTGCCGTCCGAATCCGCTTCTCTGCACCCCAGAGGCCCTACTCTAGGAACCAAAAGGGTCAGAAGAAGATGTGGTTCGAAGTCGCAGCAGTCCCAGCCTGCTCCGGACAACCAGTCCTTCCGTGGCAGAGGAGGACAGGGAGGACGCCGCCCTAGAGGCAGAGGGGCTCCCAGAAACTTCGGGTCCAGGGAACCTTCCTCTGAACGGCCCGCAGCAGCCCTGAGGGGTTGCCCGGCTGCTCCACTCTGGAGGCAGTCGGGGACGTTGGGCACCTAGCGGCATGGGAGTCCATAACATCAGACCGCTGGGTTCTCCAAATCATATCCTGTGGATATCGCATCCCTTTTCTTCACCTTCCAAAGTTGAAGTCCTCCCAGACGTTCCACCCGGTCAACGGGAGGCCGCTTTGGCAGAAATTGGCCATCTGCTAAAGAAAAGAGCCATCCAGCCCGTCCCCAGACCAGATCGGATCAGGGTTCTACTCCAGGTTCTTTTTAGTGCCAAAGAAGACGGGGAACTAAGACCAATTCTAGACCTTTCTCTCTTGAATCTGGCAGTCCCCAAAGAAAAATTCGAATGGTCACTCTGCAATCTATTCTCCCCCTTCTGGGAGAAAATCACTGGATGTGCTCGATACACCTCAAAGACGCGTACTACCACATCCTGATGGACAGGCGCCCAGGAGGTTCCTCCGCTTCCGGCTGGGAGCCAGTCACTACCAGTTCCGGGTCCTTCCCTTTGGTCTCACCACAGCCCCCAGGGTGTTCACCAAAGTATTAGCAGTGGTAGCGGCCCACCTGAGGCTTCAGGGGTGCAGGTCTTTCCCTACCTGGACGACTGGCTTCTTACCGCCCCAACAAGGCATCTACTATTATTGGCACGAGACTCCTTTCTCCATCTTGCTCCTTTTCTGGGCATTACAATAAATACAAAGAAATCCAACCTGGCGCCCACACAGCTCTTAGATTTTATAGGGGCCAGGCTAGACACAAGGAGTTTACGAGCCTTCCTCACTGCGGACAGAGTTCAAAATCTGCAGCTCCAGGTGCGGGCCATTCTCCACTCAAGTTCTGTTCCGGCGGAGTTGGTCCTGAGGGCTCTAGGGTCCATGGCGTCTGCTATAGCACTTCTCCCTCTTGCCAGGCTCAATATGCGCATCCTACAGTGGACTCTCTTAGTACAGTGGTCTTACCTTGCTCTCCTATGCATCATCCCATTGCGATCAGCAAGGCTTGCAAGCGGTCCCTCTTGTGGTGGCTTCACTCCCCAGTTCTCCACGAGGGCCGCCCATTTTGTGCTTCTCCCCCTCTCGCCACGGTGACCACGGACGCCTCCCGCCTCGGGTGGGGGGGGGCATTTTGCGGGCCGGACCGTCCAAGGCACGTGGAACGATTCAGAGACCTTACTGCATATCAACGTTCTAGAGATGAGAGCAGTGCTCTTAGCGTTGCTAGCACTTCAGGACTTTCTTCCCTTGGGAACAATTGCGATTCAATCGGACAACATGTCTGTGGTCTGGTACATCAACAAGCAAGGGGGAACAAGGTCTTACCCTCTTTGTCGAGAAGCCATGAGAGTTTGGGAATGGGCAATCTCCACCATCCGCTTTCTAATAGCAATGCACATTCCGGGTCGGTCCAACATCCTAGCGGACAAGCTCAGTCGCACCATTCTGACCCCTTACGAGTGGTCTCTCAATTGTCAAGTAGCGGAACGCATATTCGCACGGTGGGGAACTCCTTCATGCGATCTTTTTGCCTCTCCCTCAAACACCAAGTGCGACAGTTTTTTCGCTCTGATACCTCCTCCCGGAGGAAGAGACGCTCTGGTGCATGCTTGGCCACCCGGTCTTCTGTATGCTTATCCACCCTTGCCTCTGATGCTCCAAGTTCTTCAGAAAGCCTCTCGGGTGGGTTGCAGAATGATTCTCATTGCTCCGTTTTGGCCTCGACAGATCTGGTTCCCCTTCCTAAGGTCTCACTCGGTGAATCCTCCTTGGATTCTAGATCCCATTCCGGATCTGATATCCCATCCATCCTGCATACTTCCTCCGAATCTGGACAACCTGAAGCTGACCGCTTGGCTGCTCCAGTTCCACTCTTGATCAGGACTCCCGGTATTTCGTCACCTGTTAAGGCAATTCTGGTGGCAGCTCATAAACCGTCCACTAGGAAGGTCTACCGCAGCAAGTGGAAACGGTTTTCTTTGTGGGCGGAGCGGCAAGGCCTGAATCCCTTCACGGTACCTCTCCTTAGTGCTTGACTTTCTAACCATTCTTTTTAACGATGGTGCCAGCAGTTCCACAGTCAAAGTACAACTGGCGGCAATTTCTCATTATCACATTGGCCATGACTCTAATCCTCTTATGTCAGCCAAATTGTGTAAAATTTTCCTTAAAGGTACTTTTCTTCTCAGGCCCCCTGTAAAACAAGCGGTTCCTCCTTGGGACCTCTCTTTGGTTCTCCAGGCCTTGACCGCCCTTCGAACCAGCGGCTACGGTGGATCTCAAGTTCTTGTCTTACAAGACAGCCTTTTTGGTAGCCATTACATTGGCCAAGAGAGTTTCAGAGCTTCAAGCATTATCAGCTAAACCTCCTTACTTGGTATTTCATCCGGACCGTGTCTACCTCAGGACCAACCCGTCCTTTCTTCCTAAAGTCGCTTCTGAAGCAAACATCAATCAGTCCATTAACCTCCCTGTTTTCTTCCCTAAATATGAAAATAAAGGTGAATATAAGCTTCACTCTTTAGATGTTCACAGGCAACTTAGATTTTATCTAAACAGGACGGCTGGTCATAGGCAATCCGACCAGTTGTTTATTTCCTTTGCAAAATTTAATTTGGGCAAGCCAATTTCTAAAGTTTCTCTGTCCCGCTGGATTTCACAGTGCATCTTATTGGCTTATCAAGCTTCAGGAAGGCCCGCACCGGAGGGTGTTCATGCCCATTCAACCCGGTCAGTATCTACCTCGGCAGCCTTCAAGGCTAGGATTCCTCTAGATGATATTTGTGCAGCAGCCACATGGGCTTCATCTCATACTTTTATCTCCCACTATAAGTTGGATCTTGCATCTAGGGTAGAGCATCCTTTGGCTCATCGGTGCTCCGGAATATCCTTCCATGATGGCCGCCCAAGATTCAGGTAGCTGGGGACTCTGTCCCACAGGTTGCAGACAAATGAATCTCCTACTTCAGATTTAGAAGTTATGTACTCACCATAACGTTCCATCTGAGTAGGTGTATTCATTTGTCTGCAACCATCCCGCCCTCCTATCCCCTGGCCTTTCAGTTTCCTGCATATTATCTGTTACCCTTTTCAGGGTGTTGTTGCTGTTGGCAAACTCGATCTGAGGTCATGAGGGTAGAGCAGGGCATTATGGGTGAGGGGAGGAGCTGAGAGCTTGGATCCATAGCTGGAAAACCATGCCGGTTCGGATCCGATATCGGATCCATAACCCACAGGTTGCAGACAAATGAATACACCTACTCAGATGGAACGTTATGGTGAGTACATAACTTCTAATTTTAAGGATCTGATGAAGCATAGTTGATCTACGTGAAAGCACTTGTCTTTTTAAACTGGAAACGATAGCGTTTATATATATATATATATATATATATATATATATATATATATATATATATAATATACCAAGAATCCAAAACAAAAGAGATCCCGGCCACTAAAGGTAGGTACTGGAACTTGTATATACATACGTAAAAGTACCAAAACCACCACAGCAATAGACATAAAAGTCCTGAAGACTTGAAAAAGAGATTATACCCTAAAGCTCTTGTCTTTTTATTTGTATAATAGTAATTTATTTTGCCTTTTGAAAGTATTTGTTTTATGCCTATTGCTGTGGTGGTTTCGGTGCTTTGCTTTTACGTATTTCTATAATATACATATATATATATATATATATATATATATATATATATATATATATATATATATAATTTATTAATATGGCGTGTGTGTGTGTATAAAATATCTACATATGTATATATATGTATATACATGCATATATAAAAAAAAATTAGTGGCAGATTTATAGGAGGGTTACGTGAGCTAAAGCTCCGTCATGAACAATATTATCAGTTGATCGCTTGCCTCTCAACTGGACCACATTTGGAGGCACAGTAAATGCCACTTTTTACTCTTAGTTTGACTGCAGCTTAATATTCAAGTTGTCACATTGCAGCTAAATCAAAACTAAAACTCTGCACCATACCTCTCAACTGTGTGGAATTTGACAGAAATACTGAATTTCAGTCCAAAAGAACAGGGTGCTGCTAAATTTTGAGTGGCCACTTTAAATCACATTTTGATCACGTCCGTCATTATGTTAGTCTATGCCCATTCCCCCCCCATTGGATGCAAAAACATCACTGGAACCGTGATTGTGTTGCCATTGCCACAGTAACATGATTATGTAGCCATTTCCACAGTAACATAAGTTGGTGTGAGATCTGTTCTTGTTGCACCTTTTCACCTGTAAACTTTACAGTGTGAGCTTTTGTAGTTAGTATTTGCTGCTTTGACAGAGGAGTTGAATTGACATGGATGCTTTTGACTGTAGTGTAACTGATTACAATTTCACAGATTCTGGTATCACTTCTAAAGATGAATTTTGTGTCATACAGCTATGAGAAGTCATTGCAGGTTAGATCACAAGATGCTAGTGCTTTGTTTGGTAATTTGGTAGGTTGACTTATCCTAGGAACACTTGCTTAGTGATACAACTCGTACAGTATAAATTAATGTTGATGAAGAAGAATATAAAAGTAGATTCAGTATATTCCATAAGGAAACTAGTTTTAAACACATTTGCAGTTAGATTAGTAGTGCTACAAGTTTTGAATCTGCATTGCATTTATATAATGTATTGTTTGTTGTTACAGGTATGAAGGACGTTTTGAATTTACAGAAGATCAGCTGAATTGCTGTGCACAAATAAATTGTGTTTATTTTGGACTAATGTGATGTGGGTAACAAAGGCAATCAAAAGAGGGTGCAAGATAGTGCTTGAATAGTCCGCTGAATGAGTATTGTGCTCTTATGAGCTAATGTGAAGAAGTGGAATGTCAGCCCTCATTTCAGATAGGCGAGGTGCTGTCCCCACCAGGTGGATGAAATGAGGAGCTCTGATGTTTGCTGTTGTAATTCTGGCATTACAGGGCTAATGTGTATATTGGTGAAGTAAGATGGAATATAACAAACTGTGACTGCTGTTTGTGTATGACAAAGATACATTAAAGTAGACTTTTTTTTTATCCTAACAGGATCAAACCACATACTTTCTGTAGGCAGTGGGCATGAGGCCATCTGTGAATGAAAGCCTGCCTTTTGAATAAGATCAAATGTAAACAATTGTCCCTGCTGTTAGAATTCCAACTTTGCAGGACTAATGTGTATTTGGGTTACACAAGCTGTGACTATTGTTTCAGTGAAACAAAACTACATTAGTGTGATGAACTTGGGTACATATGTTCTGGTAATGTCGAAGATTGGAAAAGTTTAAAGAACAGGTACAGCAATTACTGCATAGTGCATTAGCCCACTAGGCCACTCAGCTCTGTAATTGATCGACTCGAGATTTAACAGAGGACTTTTTGGGTGCAAAGCAGATGTGATAACCACTACACTTCCCAAGTATTTGTTTGTTTGTGTCTTTCGGCTTTTCCCGGTTAGGAGTCGCCACAGCAGAACTCCGGTCCGCTAATGATTGGCAGTTGATTTTCACGTACCAGCTTGCCAGGCCTGACTCACAACCTTCAATGAAGGTATGCCCATTCACGCATGTCTCCACGCAGAAGACGCTCTAGCTGAGAATCGAACCGGACAGCGTTTTACTGTGAGGCGACAACGCTACCGCAGCACCACCAACGCCCAAGTATAATTAAACTAAATAAAGTAATCTTTTACTAAGTAATGGTAAACAAGTTCCAGAAGATAATAAGCTTTTAATGGGAACAATAATAGGTTCAAAATTAAGTACTAGGCTAGCTGCCCTTGTGAGTTATTTTAAGCCTAGTAGTTTTCCGCTTTTTTTAAATAACCAATCCCATTTCATTATAGATTGGCCTTACCCATTCCATGGTTAAAATTTATATATTACCCTTAATGAGAACTGTGTTCATACTATAGATAATTTGAGGGGACCCATGCATGGGATAAAGCATTTAGAGGCTGCATATGTCCATTAGTAGTACAAGGGGAAGTCCTGGGTTATATTATCTGTCTCCCCTTCCATAGATCTAAGTTGTGCTTAAATATGGACATGATTGAACTTTGTTTTATGTGGATGGGGGGGTCTGTTCCATAGCAGAGGTACCCTCTGAGATGTACTTCTCCCTCCAAACTGTTCTGTTGAGTTTGCAGAAGAGGTTTAGATCCCTATACCAAGTATTTCTAATGTGATTTGACACGGCTTTGAGTCGGTCCATGTAGGATATGTTGTTTAGACCTTGTATACTTTTAGTAAGGTATCTGTATGGGCATTTCAGTGATTGCATTGTCTAAAAAGATACATTCCAAAGGGGGAATTATATTCAGTGACAGTCCTAATGAGGGCTAAGTAAAGGGTAATGGTGGTGTCCCTAGAGCTAGACACAATCCCTTTGTTTTTAAGCTGTGCAGTGTAGAAGGACTTTCTTCTAACAATAGACACATGTTGGTCAAAAGTTAGATCACTTCTTCTTTTGGCTGCTCCCGTTAGGGGTCACCACAGCAGATCAACTGCTTCCATTTCTTCCTGTCCTCTGCATCTTGCTCTGTCACACCAACCACCTGCATGTCCTCTCTTACCACATCCATAAACCTTGTCTTAGGCCTCCCTCTTTTCCTGCTACCTGGCAGCTTCATCCTTAGCATCTTTTTCCCAGTATACTCTGCATCCCTCCTCAGCACATGTCCAAACCAACGTAATCTTGCCTCTCTGGCTTTGTCTCCAAACCTTCCAACCTGGGCTGACCCTCTAATATACTTATTCCTAATCCTGTCCATCCTCGTCACACCCTGTGCAAATCTTAACATCTTCAACTCTGCCACGTCACGCTCTGACTCCTGCCTTTTTGTCAATGCCACTGTCTCCAACCCATATAACATAGCTGGTCTCACTACCCTCTTGTAGACCTTCCCTTTCACTCTTACTGGTACTCGCCTGTCACAAATCACTCCTGACACTCTTCTCCACCCACTCCATCCTGCCTGTACTCTCTTCTTCACCTCTCTTCCACACTCACCATTACTCTGAACTGTTGATCCCAAGTACTTAAACTCATCCACCTTCACCACCTCTACTCCCTGCATCCTCACCATTCCTCTATCCTCCCTCTCATTCACACACATATATTCTGCCTTAGTCCTGCTGACCTTCATTCCTCTTCTCTCTAGAGCATATCTCCACCTCTCCAGGGTCTGCTCTTCCTGTTCTCTACTCTCACTACAGATCACAATGTCATCTGCAAACATCATAGTCCACGGGGATTCCTGTCTGATCTCGTCTGTCAACCTGTCCATCACCATTGCAAATAAGAAAGGGCTCAGAGCTGATCCTTGATGTAATCCTACCTCCATCTTAAACACATCCGTCACTCCCACCGCAGTCACACTACCCTCGTACATATCCTGTACCACTCTTAACATACTTCTCTGACACTCCCGACTTCCTCATAGATCACTGTCCACATAAATTTCCAAATTTTAAACAACTGAATTAACTCTTGGGGGTAAATTATCATTGTAGTAGTTTGCTGGGGTTAGATGACTTCCCAAAGGATGCAGTAATGCTTTTTGGCATTTAATTTCTGTCCATGATTTTGGCACCCGTTATTTGAAAAAAACTTTCCTGCAAGATGGCTAAGTCATTTGGGGATTCAGTGACTGCTCCTAGCTTGTAGTCATCTGTAGACTTGGTCAGCTCGAGCTCTTTAGTATTGTCCTTTACTTCAGAAAAGTAGATACCAAACAGGAGAGGTCCCAAAACAGAACTGCGTAATGACAGTTACAGCAAATAAGAAGATGATTACCAGAAAAATGGAAGTCTAAGGAATTTCTAGAAATAGAGGAAGTAATATCTGTGATGTCATGGTTGATTGTTAGGCAAGACAAAGTAAAGAAAATATGGAAGGTAGTATAGACCAAAATATGGTCCCTAGAAGCAAGCAGCAATGAAGACATTTTGTAGGTGCTTGCTGTGGGAAGGGGACCTATTTGAGGCATGTTTAAGCATACAGATTTTTACAACTTTGTAAAAAGTGAAGGGGGAATTAGGAAGTTGAAACATAATCAGTAGGTCAAAAGAAGGGAAATGACAGACTGTCACAGGTTGATGTAAAGCAGTATGTTAAAATTCTGATCAAGAAGTGACAACAGGGTGTTAGTAACACAAAGACTGAGAATACAGTAAATGAATAGAAAAGATGACTACACAGTCAATTCATGAAGTAAGAGACGTAAATACATTTTTAATGGAATGTTGTCCAAGTGGAACAAATTGTATTTGAACTACCAGTTAATGATTTGTGTGTGTGTGTGTTTTTTTTTAAGAAAAGTAGATTAAGAAATAGTAAAACTAAAAAAAAAATAGATTGATGTAACTATTTTAGTCAAACCAGATACTGTGGATAGGCAGTGGATATGAAGGCTCTCTGTGGATGAAATAGTTGACCCTGCTACTTGATGCTATAATTTTGGCTTTGCAGGACTAGTGTGCATTTGGGTGAAGTAAACTGGAGTGCAAACTGACTACTGTTTATTATTTGACAAGAATACATTTAACATAGCCATTGTTTTATCTTGGCAGGATCAAGCCAGATATAAAAGCTAGGCAATTGCTATTGAAGCTGCTAGTATATTTGCAGATCAAATGTGTATTTGAGTGTAACAAACTAGGTTAAAGCTATGACTATTTATGTGAACCAAATAACAATGATGTAACTGTTATTTTTTATCCTGCCAGGATGGAACCAGATATGGGTAGACAATAGGTATGGGGCTTCCTGTGTATGAAACAATTTGCCCTTCTGTTTGCTGCTATAATTGTGGCTTTGGATGGCTAATATATATTTCAGTGAAACAATCCAGAATAAAGCTATGACTACTGTTTGTGTGAGACAAAAATAATGTAGCCATTATTTTTAAAGCATTCAGTCATCTGAGGTGTACACACTTAACGGTGTAGTTACATTTGCTTGCTGGAGGAAGCAGTCTGTGAATGAACCTGCTGCAGTTTGCTCAGTGTATGCAGTCATCAATCTGCATCTTTGCAGGACTAATACATGTATTCGTATGAAACAAGTTGGATTTTTACTGTAACTATTTTGAGTAAAAGGGTGTTAAGGTACATTCAGAGTTCTCAGCTACCCCTGAGTTTACAGATTGTCACTGATGTTGCCTTATATTTCAGTCTGTTACCAGAAAACCACAAATTTTACAAGTAAGTCATTGAGGATTGCAGTCATTAAATATTGAAAGGCATTTGAGTTTCATACTTCATATCCTACAGCATTGTACAAAGTGAGTGGCTATCTTTGGACGTATGGGCATCTTCAGCATTTTGCATAATTAGACCTCCAAATATAGCCACTTAACAGGATACATGTGAAGTTGAGTTCTTGGCTTTGGCTCCTTCTGTGTGGAGTCCACCTGTCCTTTCTGCTCCTGTGTGAGAGGTATCCAGGTTCTCAGTTTTATACCAGCACCACAAAGAGATGCCCTAGGTGAATTGGTATTTCTACACTTTGCCTATAAATATGCAGTGTGACTGACTACTGTAATTGTGCATTTGTGCGTGTGTTGGTCTGTGAGAATAATACAGATTTTATCTTGGATACGCACAGTATTGGGGACACAAACATAACTGTTTGTACTGCAGTAAAAAATAGTTAGCAAGTACTTGTCTTTCAACAATAAGACAGCAAATTCATCACAGATCATCTAGACCTTCATAACCTTGGCAACCATCACACCCCCAGCTGTATAAAGTGATTTTGACACAGGCTAAGTAGGGAGCCTCATTTTTAATCTCGAGTCTTGGTATTGTCTAGTCTAAAACTTACCCTGCTTAGAGGCAACCTCAGAAGGTTACTGTAGCTTATGTGGTGAATGGTGACAGTGTGACAGTTTTCCTTAACTTTCCTCAAGGTCAGACATCAGAGGCTTGAATGGAAGGTCACTATAGCTTGTCTGGAGGCAGTGTACTTTCCAGGAGTAGCAAGTTAGAATACATTGCTGTGATCATTTTATTTTACTTTCTTTACAAACAAAAATCAGACATGTACATACGTGGTGATATTTTGGGAGTAGGGGTAAGGAGGCATGTGTTATGTATAGGCTTAACAACAGTGATTTGAACTGTATTACTATAGCATTTTGTTTGTTCACTTTTATCCCAGTTTGACATAGAGGTATGCAGGAGGTGGCTCTTTTTCGGGGGATAGTAGTGAGGATGCATGCTGTTTATATATTTGACATTAACAATGTAGAGTATGTGTTTCTCGCCATTTGTTCCTTCAGTTTTCTTTTTTCAAAAGTGCTTTATTGTACATATTCCATTACAATACTGTGCAGTCTTCATGAACATTTCCATCCAACGATTAACAGTCTGTTTATAACCATCTCATGTCCTCATCCCTCACTGTGAGTTGTCACTTCTTATTCTTGAGATATAGGTTTTCCCAAGTATGTTATTTCTTGGCAAGTCTCAATTTTTACTTTCTGTTGTTCAGTTTCCCCCAATTTATTCTTCAGCACCCTGTTACTACTACTAATTTCCTCATTTTTTTTCTACAAAGTTACCCACCCCAATTCTGTTTTCTTTTTATTGTCTTTTAAGCTACTCATTATTCTGTTTACATCACCCACCACTGCTACTAGGTCTGTTTTCCATTATTTGTAATTATTTTGTAAATTTTTTTTTTTTTTTTTTTGCTTTTAAAGGTGTTTGCACTGCCAGCACTTTTTATATTCATGGATTTTCAGCTGCCGCACCCAACTTGGGTAGAAATTTTCTTCTCTCAGCTGCCATGTATCTTCTAATATTTCTTCTATTAAGCCCCGCAATGCCTGTTTGAATTTCCTCATTTTAATACATTCTCAAAAAGTGTGTCTCCAGTTCCTCATCTGTTCCTCCTTGCATCTCCAACACTTAGTGTCCACCTTGAGAACATTTTCTGTTCAGTCCGATTTGTATATAAAAATACTTGTGCATGCACTTCCAAACAAATATTCTAACTTTTGTGGATTTTGTTTGCTTTCAAGGGGTCATATATATTTCATTCCTGCCGTACTTTCTCTCCCCCAACATTATTTCCCATCATTGTTTTTCCTAACCTTTTCTTTATTTCTATCCTTCAGTACTCTGTACAGTCTACTAATTAGCATTTCCCTATTTACCTCCATACTAACTGTTTTAGTTTTGAAATTGCATTATCCCTGGTATGTCTTTCCATTTTTTCCTCCTTATCATAACTTTCCAGTATTCTCAGTAATTCTCAAGATTATATCCAGACTTTTCTTTTTAATCTATGGTTTTCATACCTCTTTCCAGAACAATTTTTCCCTATTCTTAACTTCTCCCAGTAATAGATTTTTTTCTCTCCTTCTTCCACCAATTTCTCACCAATTTGGTATCCAAGTTATGTTTTAATTTACCCATCTTGATCAGTTTTATTTAGAAATTCCACCAACCCCCTTTTTCTCTTGGATTCCTTTAATCTTCTAAAATTTCCACCCACGTATTTTAATTTCTGGATTATATCCTGTGACTGTAGAGTTAATCCCTGTATTCACTTCTGCCTACTCCCTACTCTTGCACCTTCGATTTCGACTTTGCACTGTGTCTTTTGTCCTGTAGGTGCTGTACCAGTTTTCATCTTAGCTGCTGTGCAAGACTCTTACAAGTCTGGCACCATGATTTCTGTTTTATTTTCTAGTCATCTAAAAAAGAAAAAAAAATCCAAAGCATACACTGTCAGCAACAGGAATCACTTCCAGTTAGCCAACTCTTCAGTACAAGCTGTTTTTATTCTTCCACATAAAAACCACACAGATTGAGCGCTTTCATCCCCTGAAACTGGGGACTTCATCAGAATCTAATTGCACTCCATAGTGAATTCATTTAAATACTGTTTAAAATAAGTGATGTCATGCTGTAATTAAATCAAAAGGTGCTTCAACAAAGTATTAGTTTAAGGGTGTGCACACTTATGCAACCAGCTTATTGTATTTTTTTTTTATTTTTCATATTTTTCCCTAACAGATTTGTTTGTTTTTCAATTGAATTGTACAGGTTATAGGTCACATTAAAGGTGGGAAAAGTTTTTAAATGATTTATTGTGGTCTCATTTTTCATATCGCAAAAACCTGGCATTTTAACAGGGGTATGTACACTTTTTATATCCACTGTATCTAGTGTATATTCATCCAACCCTGTTACTTCTGTACCTGGCACCATGAATATTTTGATTCTGAAGGAAAAAGATCTAAAATACAGTTTAGTAAGTCAGTTTGAACTGTATGTTCATCTGTCTGCATTGTGTAAGAAAAGCAGTATATTGACGCCTGTTGTAACCTGGTTGCAAATGAAATGTCCTGGTCATCAAATGCTGTCTAATTCCCCACCTTTAACACAGTCCCTTTCTTCCGCAAAAGGGACAGTTAACACATTCCCTTTCTGACACACAAGAAACAGTTGTTCCTTCAGTTAAGTCTGGACTTTGATGACATGTGGTCTCTGGAATTGACACCCCTGTCCTGGCTTTGAATAGACCCGATGAGCTCTTTCCAGATGGATATTTTTATTGGGCAGGCCTGTCCAACTGTTAAACTGTTCAATCATAAAAGATTTATGATCTTACCCTCTTCTCTTTCTGGCATGTTTGTAACCCTTAGATTTTCTGTTCTTTCTCTGTCTTCCATCTCTTGCATTTTGTCTTCTAACTCCTTTCTAGCCACTTCAAGCTCAGCTACTCTTATGGCTAGTTCCTTTTTGGATGTCTTTAGTGCTGCAAATTTGTCCAAATGATTTGTGAAAGCCACCTGCACCTCATCTAGTCTCTTGTCATGTTTCTTTATATCCACTTATCTTCACGGTTTTGGTGTACATTTTGCCTATCTTGCCACTCAGCATGGCCATTTCTGTTTCTGTATCACCTCCCATTTTAGAGTAACAGTCTCTCCCTCCATCCTCTCAAGCTCACTCCTTGTCGTTTTTTCTTTTCCTTCTGCAGAGTTCTTCTGACCTTTTTTCTTTCCCTTAGACATTCAGTCAACTACCTGTGTGCCGCTTCTGTAAAGCTAACTGATTTCTCATTATGCTCGATAGAAATTTTAGCCGATTTTAAACTCTGAAGGGAGGTTAGCTTGTTCAACCTGCCTGCTAGCTGAACACCATACCACATTTGTTACTTCACTTTCAACCTAACACCAGAGAGGTGCACAGAAGGTGCCTGTCTTTTTGGGGAGTTAGTGAGGCACTGTGTCCACACATGATTTAAGCATTTGTCTTTTTATTTTATTGGGAAATACTGTTTTGTCGGCATCTAACATTAAGCCTTGGGTATAACTTTTTTCCTTGAAAGAAATTAAGATTTAATTGTTTCTTTTCTTAGTCAAGATTTTTGTTCAGGCCATGACTGAATCAAAATGTTAGGAAACTGCTCTAAAATGCACTTTAGAGTATCTAAAACCACATGAAGCTCTAACGAAAAAATATATGAAAAAAGACAATGTTAACAAAAAGTTAGTCATTTTCGTAGTAGCACAACTTAATACAATGTAAGCTTCACACAAGCACAAACTAAACTAGTATAGGAATTAGACTTGCAGAGTTGCAATAAATTGTACTGAAAATTTTTCAGTTACATTTACAAAGTTGATTCATTGTAGATCAGCTTTAAAAATGTCATGTTCATATACATTTGCAAAGTGCTATCAGAGTATTGAAAAGTAGTTGTGTCTTTCGGCTTTTTCCCGGTTAGGGGTCGCCACAGTGGAACTCCGGTCCGCTAATGACTGGCAGTTGATTTTTACGTGCCGAGTTGCCAGCCCTGACGCACAACTTTCAACGAAGGTACGCCCATTCACGCATGTCTCCACGCAGAAGACGCTCTAGCTGAGAATCAAACCGGACAGCGTCTTACTGTGAGGCGACAACACTACCACAGCACGACCACAGAACATAAATAGAATAAGTGTAACACGAATATTGATAGTGATGATTATTATTAGCATTATTTGTATTACTGTATTTGCTATTGTTGTTAATGCAGTTGTGTATACTATTGTGTATGGGTGTGTGGGACTCCAGAGTGAATGAGGGGACTGTTAGAAAGACTAGGGCCTATCTTTACCTGAACTGAATGGTTGAATAGAATTTTTTAAACCATGCAGTGACATCTGGACTGACCTCAGTGTTTTATAGATAGACAAGTAGAATTGGATGGTTGATCATGCCAAAGGCATGGGTAAAGTCAATAAACAAAGTAAGTTTACCTTTATCAATATTAGTTAAGATGTCATTAGTCAGGATCTATAGAGCAATCTCTGTACACCTACTACTAGCCCAGAATCCATGTTTGATGGAGAGCAGATGATATTTTTGTAGGTAAGTGATAAGTTTGTTACATAGTTTTTCAATATATTTTGTCAAGGGTCGGTAGGATGGAGAAGTGGTGGAAGTGACACCAGGAAGAGAGCTTGGTTTCTTTTGGCATTGGTCAGAAAAAAGATGATTTGCAAATATTTGACATATCGATGGTGAGGCAAAGGTTGTTAATGTGTTTATGAGAGATGCTGATGAAATTTCTGCAGTGGCAAAAGAAGCAAGGGCAGATATTGTCAGGTCAAGATGGGAATCCTTAAGAATCTGATCTCTTCAAATGTGGTCAAAATTTGATTACAGGTAGTTTTTTGAGAACTAAAAAGGCTGAAGTCAAGGGGTGAGGTTGTGTATGCTGTGTGGCTGTATTGTGGGTAGGTGATGTGGTAAGTCTTGGGAATTCATTGGGAAGTCAGAAAATGTAAGATTACCAGATGAGCATGGTATGTATCCTAGAATGCAAAATTAATTTGGAGAGTATCCTTCTGTTAGTTTGACTTCCTGCCAGAAGTGTTCAGGGAGTGAAGTAGGGAGACTGGTTTAGATTGTAGGCGTTTGGTTTTGAGTCTGTTAATGACCTGTTTGGTCAAGGTCCTCAGAGTTTTGTAGTGGTTAAGGGTTTTGGGAATGGGGTCATTTTTCCACATTTCCCAGAATACATCATGTTGGCTCACCAAAGAGCTTAAATTCCTAATGAAACTTTCAGTTTTGGGGTCTTTCAGTTTTGGGGTCTTTCAGTAGCCTTGAGATTACTGGGAAGTGGATGTCCTGAGGCCCTCTGTTGGTTTACTGATGACAGTGTTAGCATCAGAAATGACCAATCAATAGTAGCAAGATTTGAGTATAGATGGGGATTTTATGAGGGGGGGTTTAATGTCAAAGATATTAGCCTGGAGGTATATGACTTGTAGATTTTGTAGGGAGAATGTGATGGGGCAGTGATCACCAAAAATGGGTGGTGAATGGAGATGGATCGATACTGTTTGTATGGGTTATAATGAAGAGATCATGGAGTGAATGGTGATTAAATTTTGGGCTGGATGTATTTGCAATGCCTATTAGTTGGATTAGGCTGAGATTTGCAAGAATTTCAAATCCAGTGTTGTCTTTTCCATCCGACTCAATGGATGGCTTATCAGATAAAGTTGGCTCTGATGTTGATGCCTCTTTCATGCTCTTAGAGCCAGAGCTTAGGCTTCTCCTCCCTTACCCATAACTCTATCATGTCCCTACAGAACCACAGATCTTATTTGCCATCTATTCAGTTTAGCTTTTTACAGTACTTTTTGGAATCATTTGAGTATATCTGTTAGACATTATCTCCCTTTCCTCTAGTCTAGTCTTACCTAGTTCCTTCCTGTCCTTTCTTCCTTTACCATTTCTTTATATTTTATACATAAATATATATATATATACACACACACACACACACACACACACACACACACACACACACACACACACACACACACACATGTAAACAAAAAAAAAGCTTTTGTTGTCCTTACCATGGATATTTATAGTGTGTTAGAGTGTTTGTGATTTTTGAGAGACTTTTTCCAAAAGTGTGATGTTCTTGTTATTGTTAACTTAACCATGAGTGATAAGGCCTCTAGTTTCAAAAAGACCCCTCCAGGACCCACATGCCTTATGCTACTATTGTTTAGGCATAGTCCATCTTGACATGGAGTGTGAGTCCTGTGCATGTTTCGGGGTGAGAGCTCTTATCGATCATAGGAACAAATTGGTTCTAAAGGGTCTTCTCTCTGTCTGTGGAAGAATCGACCATTTCTGCTTCAACCTCTGCTTCCCTTCTACCAGGAATGTCTGGGACAAGTCAAAATGCTTAAAAGAGAAGGATAAAGAGAAAAAGGGAGAAAGATAGAAACAAGGAAAAGGATACGAGAAACAGAAATCTAACAGCAGGTGAAATTACTCAAAAGAGATCCGTGCACCAGTGCCAAAAATACCTAAGCAGTGTGATTCAGTGATTTTTCTGGAGCCGATTTGTATCTGACTACCCTTACCTTCATGCAGATTTTCTCTCAAGATGACCAGTCCTCTGCTCAATTCTCCAGTCCTTCTGGAAAGGTCGAATCACCGGCCACCCTCCTCCTACAGGTCTTTTCAGTCATCAGGAAGCTGACATCAACAGGATAATGCAAAACTTTTCCAGCATCTCCCTCACTGGGGACTCCAGGACATGTCCCAGCAACACCCTTGCTATTATCTGTTTTTCCATTCCACCCATCATATCTGGTGCCCATGGCTCTGATACCCATGCAGTGAACCTTTTGGAATCTTGAGCTTGTTGGCTTTGACTCTGGCTTCCCTCACCCTTTCAACTCTAACACTATCAAATTGTGAAGGGTCTCAGAGCTGAGACATCTAGGCCAAAGTCCAGGGCTCAGATTGGACTCAGATATTGGAGACATTCCTGCCCGTGTCCGTTTTGGCTCTAGATGGCTCAGCTCTACTGTCGGCTTTGGAGCCAAGTTAGATCAGGGCCTGATAGGTTCCTTCTACAGCATCTTTGAATCCTAAGGAGTCTTCCTTAGCTCCAGTTTCAGCTTTTGAGAGGGTGCCCTCCATGTCGACAGAGGAGGTCTGTCCCACACACTCAGTGCCATCCCAATCCACTGTGGATACTGTAGCTTCTCCTTCCATCAGACAGGGACAGCCAGCCTTAATAAGCCTGATGGGTTCCATGTGGTGAGTTCCCCTTGTTCTTATCCATTTTCAGAGCCTCCCTCCGGAGAAGGTCTCTCCTTGTAAATCCATCTCCTATGTCATTTGGACTCCCCTCAGGAGTCGCTCACTAAAGATACTTGACTTTGAGGCAGGGGGTGGAATCCCCAAGGTCTCCCCTAGAAATCAACTCATTTGGAGACATACTTGAATTGATGAAACAGCGGGGATGGTTTTAGTCCACTAATGCCCCCTCCCAAGAGGAGTTATTCCTTGAGGTTTTTGAGTCTGGCTCATCTTTTTCCTGGGTGGCCCCACTTGCTGATAAACTCATTAATCTGGTATGTCAGTGGGCTTGGAAGGAACCTGTTTTGTTGGAGACAATTTAGAGAAAAACTCCTGTATGAGTAGGCTAGAAGGAATGGTTCTTCTGTAGATGCTATAGTGCTTGTGGCAGCTGTGAAAAAGGAGGTCTCGGAAGAGAACATCTCTATCCATCCCCCTAACAGAGGGACTAGAGTGATGGACAGATTTGGAAAGTGGACTTGCTCTTTAGCCAAGTTTTCTATTCATACACTGAATTACCTATCCCATATGACTCATTTCCAGAGACACCTGACCAAGGAGTTTTCCAAGTCATTCTCTGATAATCTGCCTGCTGATATACGGAAGACTGTGGAATTGCAGATGTTCTTCGTGTTTCACTGTTGCAGTCATTACATTTGGGTAATCTGCTGGCAGGTTGCCCTCAGTCAGCCTGAATTCCAAAGTCTTGGGTCCTGCGTCAGTTGCTGTCTTCTCTTCCATGACGTCAGGTCATCAGGGGTATAAAACCTGCAGCCGATGCCATTTTCTTTAGTCTTTCTTGCCGCGCTGTGCCCGAAGCAGAAGCATTTTGCAAGTGCCGTCAGCCGACTACTGAAATATTCGAGTTTGAGTTTCAGGTCCGAAGTCTTCACTAAAGCTAAGTAACCCGTTGGGGAAACCTTTTTCTTGCTTTTTACCGATGTCAGAAAAAGTTAATAATTGTATTACTTGTGGGAAGCAAATACCTCATAAGGATTTCCATTTATACTGCATTCCTTGCCTAGGCCCTGATCACAACATGCCTGGCTGTCAGTTTTGTGCTAGGTTTAACCAACGCACTATTACGTGTCGGTATATTTTTTGCATCAAAGTATTTTGGAAATAGATTTAACTACCCAAAAATGTCGTCAGATAGCAATCCAACTACCGGAGTACATAAAAAAACGCAAAGAAAAGGACAGAGAAAGTCGGTCGAGATACAAAACTGATGAAGCTTCTCCTAAGCCAGTCACCAGTTCACCTGTACTCGGTCAGGCGCTTTCACAGCCCCTGATACCCGCTACCTTTGAGTCGCAGGCCTCTACCGACACCCAGGTGGAGTCTGGCATGCCACAAGATACTCAAGGTATTGGACCAATGGATGTTTCTCCCTCGGATGGGTCTGGAGCCGCTGAGCAGGCACTGGCTTCTGAGGGTGTATTCAGACCTCAACATTTGTATATCAAACCAACGACAGCTGCAAAATCAAAGACAAAAGCAACTTCTAAAACTAAAAAAAATGACGCATGTGCCACGTGCACAGGCCTCTATGCCTGAAAAGCAGATGATCAAAATGGCTGAAGATCTTATTACCTTGATCAGGGGTACCCATCCCCCACCAGATAAGAGGCCTAGGCAGGACACTGATTATGAATCTTCAGATCAGGTTTCTATCTCTTCTGATTCCTCTTCTGATCAGCAGTTATCTATACCTCCCTATGAGGATTCTGATGCTGAGGAGTCTGTTCCATCTGCATCTCCTCCTGAGGATTATTCATTTGGAAAAACCTTGCATACTTTGAGGGAGCATTTTCACTGGGAGAGTCAAGACTTCTCAGAATCAAAAAAGAGGCTCAGGGATTTCCTTCTTCTCCCTCAGCACAAGTCTTTAGCCATTCCCCCTGTTTTAGACATTGTAGATTATGTGTTTTCGGAGTCAAGCTTGACCCCTGACTCCTTACCTCCGGCTCCCAGTAAGCCTGACAGATATTACAGGGACCTTGACTCACATAAATTTTTATTTAGAAACCCTGCTGCTGATCCTGAAACTATTTCACAGGGTCCAAAGGGAGTTAAGGCATCAACAGCAAAAAATTCTACCCCCTCTGACAGAGATTCAAGGGCACTAGACAGATGAGGAAAAAGGGTTTATACATCTGCAACCTTGGCAATCCGGGCCTTAAACTGTCAATTTCATATGCATAAGTACCAACAACATGTTATGGGATTGCTGAAACAGAAAATGATGTTGATTTCAGAATGTGCAGAAAATAAAGAATTGCAGGAATTATTGCATGCAGCTGAACAAGTTGGAAAGCATACTTTGCAATGTGGTTTTGATTCTTTAGAGGCATCCTGTAGGGCCGCAGTCACTGGATCTGTGATTAGGAGGCATGCCTGGTTAAAGGAAAAAAAATTGCCTGATCATGTTAAAGCTAAATTGCTAGATGCACCTTTACAGCATGATTCTCTGTTTGGTATTAAGGCAGAAGAGGTTTTAAAGAAAATGGAAGACAAAGCTAAGTCTATGCAAACTGTTAAAGACTTCTTACAAGTGCAGCCACCAAGATTCAGTAGACACTGGCCTACAAAAAAATTGGTCCTTTCCTGTGTCAGACAGAGATCAAAGGGGCAAATTACAGATGCCCTAAGGGTTCCAAATTCCAGGCGTGAGATTCATACAGGTCAAAGCAATGGAGCGCTTCTACCTCCAAATCTGGAGGAGATAAAGCGCAAACCTACAGAAAACAATCCCAATGACTTCCCTCTGCCTACACCAAGCACTTATCTTTTGGCAGCACCCATGGGGGGAAAGTTAGCACTTTTTGCTCAAAAATTGGCAGTTAATAACCCTAGACAAGTGGGTACTAAACATAGTATCACAGGGATACAGATTCCATTTCCACACTCTGCCAGTGGCAAATGGTTGGCCAGATTTGCCAGAAAATCAATGGGCAGAGGCACAGAAACAGGTTATGTCCCTCATGGATATGGGGGCCATTCAGCCAGTACCAGAACAGGAAAAAGTACAAGGTTTCTACTCAAGGCTGTTCTTAGTATCCAGAAAGGACAAGGCCTGGTGGCCAATACTAGATTTATCAATTTTGAACACATACCTGGACATTCAAAATGCTGACTTTGGAGCAGCTTCTGCCCATGCTGGGCAAGAATGTTTGGCTGGTGACATTAGACCTAAAAGAGGCATACCTGCATGTCCCAGTAAGACAATCGTGCAGACGATTCCTCAGATTCAAGGCTGACTTAATGCATTACCAATTCTCTGCACTGCCCTTTGACTTATCTACTGCACCCAGGGTCTTTACAAAGTGCCGCGCACCAGTAATTGCATTTTGCAGACAAAGAAGTATACAAATATATCCTTACTTAGACGTCTAAGGACATTCTTCTTCAACACCTGGCGTTTGTGAAAAGGCTTGTAACATGCCTAGGGTACACAGTAAACGAAAAGAAATCACAACTGGTACCTGATAACATTCCTGGGTGCAAGCTTGAATACAACTACCCAGGTGGCTTACCGCACACCAGACAAGCAAAGGCAACTGACTACTTACTTCAAACTGATGGCAACAAAAACCCATTTATCTGCAAGACAAATTCTGCAGGCTCTGGGCTTCATGGCATCCTGCATTCTACTGATTCCATATGCAAGACTGCATATGAGGAAACTTCAGTGGTACCTGAAAAGTTTATGGAGTCAACATTCTCACAGTCTGGAAGCAATGATTCCTTTCATTCCCTGCCTACAACAGGAGTTTCTATGGTGGGCAAAGGCATGTCACCAAAGCATGGGATGGGCCTTCACTCTCCCCCCTGCCAGCCAAACCTCAATAACATATGCCTCGGATTATGCCTGGGGGGCCCACATGGCAGGAATATGCGTTCAGGGCATATGGACCCCAAAACAAATGCATCTACATATCAACCAGAAAGAGATGCTAGCTGTTCAAAATGCCCTAACAGCCTTCAAGGACTTACTTCATCCAGGACAACTACTGATAAAGACAGACAACACCACAGTCATGTGGTATATAAACAAGCAAGGGGGTACACACTCCTACCCCCTTTGCAGATTAGCCATGGCACTGTGGGGCACAGCTTTAACCTACCAAATACATCTTCAAGCTCAATTCCTGCCAGGAAAACAAAATACACTGGCAGACGATTTAAGCAGAAACCTTATGGATCCTCATGAGTGGAAATCAGCATGATAACAGAGAAATGGGGGAGCCCAGACATAGATCTATTTGCCTCTCCTCACAATTATCAATTGAAAAGATTCTGCACAAGGACTTATCACAGACAAGCATGGAAAGTGGACGCCCTATCCTTCAGTTGGACAAACCTTTCCTCCACTGCCTCTTCTCCCCAAGGTCCTCCTAAAAGTCAGACAAGAGAAACCAAAGATGATACTAATTGCCCCAGACTAGCCCCGCCAGTACTGGTACCCAATCCTAAGGAACTTGTCTCAATACCCAGCTTGAACCTTACCTCAAAGACCATAACTACTGTCCCAGCAAAACAATCAGATCCTGCACAATCAACTACAGATACTGAACCTGGCAGCATGGCTGATCATGTAGTTATACAAACAACACTTCTCAGTAAAGCTGTGATGGATGTCATTTTGGAAGCCAGAAGGCCTAGTACTAGAAAATCTTATGCTGACAAATGGAAGAGATTCTGTGCTTGGAATCAAGCACAAGGAAATGATACAGCAGAACCAAATATTCCTCGGATATTACAATACTTAGATGCTTGACAAAGGCCTATCTTTTTCATCAATGAAAATCCATGCCTCTGCCATTTTGGCTCATTACAATACAGAGCCACCAATCTTTTCTCATCCTTTACTAAAGCAGTATCTTAGTGGAGCCAAAAATGTAAGGCCTCCTATAAGATCACCATTTCCTGCATGGGACCTCAATTATGTGTTGGAAAAGCTCACCCTGCCTACATTTGAACCAGCTGCTACCGCTGATATAAAGTTCTTATCATAGAAAACAGCTCTGCTACTAGCAATTACTTCAGCAAGAAGAGTTTCAGAGCTACAGGCCCTCATGGCTGCAGAGCCTTTTATCACATTTTACCCAAACAGGGTGTCTCTGAGGTCAAATCCTACTTTTATGCCTAAGGTGGTTTCCAGTGTGGCTCTTAACCAAACAATTCATCTGCCAACCTTTTATCAAAATCCGCAGAACAAGGGGGAGAGAATTCTGACATCCTTGGATGTACACAGACAGCTAAGATTCTACTTGAGCAGGACTAAAGCTCTAAGAAAAACTAAGCAATTACTAGTGTCATATGCTGCAGGATCAGAAGGAAAGGCTATCTCAAAGCAGACAGTTTCAAAGTGGATAAGCCACTGCATCCGTTTCTGCTACCTACACCATGGTAAACCTATGCCCATGGGCATTAGGTCTCATTCCACCAGAGCTGCTGCTACTTCAGCAGCCTTTCTCAGAGGAGTACCAACCAAAGACATTCTAGAGGCTGCTCCTTGGAGTTCTGTTCACACCTTTACAAAGCATTATCATTTGCCTCTCTACTCTAAGACCAGGGCAGGCTTTGCCACTGCAGTTCTCCAGGGCCTTATAGCCGCAACTACTGCTGTTTAGCTCCAGCCTTCCAACCATAGCTTTGGGATTCTACCCAAATGTAATGACTGCAACAGTGAAACACAAAGAACATAGTACAGTTGTGTACACTTACCATAAATGTAGATGTTCGAGTGTATTCACTGTTGCAGTCCGGGTTAGCCTCCCGCCATCCCCGTCATTCTGAAGTTTATTTTTGCTTTATCTTTTACAACCTATGTGGTGTATTTGCTTGTAGATGAAGGTAAAGTTTATATTGATGCATGTATATATATATATATATATATATATATATATATATATATATATATATATATATATATATATATATATATGGGTCTACTTCACATGGTCGACAGGCCATATGATCGACACTCATTTGGTCGACAGTTCATTTGGTCGACAAGCATTTTATGTGGGGGGGATGTGCCCCCCACACACCCCTAACTATATATATCAACTCCAGGGTCGCACACCATTGGGGAGGGGGGCAAATCTGCTTGTCGACCAAATGAGTGTCGATCATATGGCCTGTCGACCATCTCAGGTAGACCCATATATATATATATATATATATATATATATCTCTATATATATCTATATATATATATATATATATATATATATATATATATATATATATATATATATATATTTTTTTTTTTTTTTTTTTTTTTTGCTAGCTTTTTGGGGGCATCTGACATCCTGGGCAAGAAAAACTAAAGAAAATGGCGTCAGCTGCATGTTTTATACCCCTGACGACCTGACATCATGGAAGAAGAGACAGCAACCAACGCAGGACCCAAGACTTTGAGATTTAGGCTGACTGGGAGCCATAATAGACTCTCCAGCTGACACAAGCATCCTCCAGAAGGGTCTTACACAGACGGATACCTGGTGTCAGAACCATGACCTCAAGCTAAATGCCAAAAAGTGCATAGTCCTCCCCTTTGGGAAAAACAGTGTTCCCACAAACTACCACATAGGTGGTAATCCACTAAGTACGGAAGATGTAATTAGGGATCTGGGGACCCAAGTAGATAGTAACCTCTCCTTTGATAATCACATTGCCAAAATGGTTAGAAAAACCTTCTATATAGCCCACCTAATCATGAAAGAGTTCACATCTAGATCAAGAGGTCATTGTGCCCCTCTACTCAGGCCCATAATTCAGTACAATGCCCCATTTGGGATGTACCTTACCCGACACCTGCAACAGCTAGAGAGACCCCAAAAGTACCTCACCAAGAGGATCGTGGGCCTCAAACAGATGCCCTATGCAGCTCGACTAAAGAAACTCCAGCTCTACTCAGTTGCTTACCGCCTACTCAGAGGCAGTCTCTGCCTGACGTACAAGGCCATGTCTAACCCGGAATTAATGGACATGCTCCACCTCAAGAAATCCAAATCCCTTAGAGCTACACGCTCCAGGGATTTAAACCTCAGCACAACAATAAATAGGACATGCTGGAGGGACAGATTCATATCCCAGAGGCTTCCCTCGCTCTGGAATAGAATCCCAATCCATGTTAGGCAGAGCCCCTCACTGACCCTCTTCAAAAGAAATCTTGATGTGTGGATGGGAAATCGTAAATTTACACCTGGGATCACTTCTATGGCCCTGCTGGACAGAGGCTCAGGAATCTAATCTAAAAGGGAGGCAAAAGCCAACAGATTCTGGCTAGGCTTATAAATGCCCTAGGGCAGATAGCTTAGTACCTACCTATGAACCTATATATATATATATATATATATATATATATATATATATATATACACACACACACACACACACACACACACACACACACACACACCATATAGATATATATATATATATCTGTCGCCTCACAGCAAGAGGTTCTCCCGTTCGATTCTCTGCTGGAGCACCTTCTGTGTGGAGTCTGCATGTCCTCCCCGCGGTAGAGTGGTGTTCGAAAGACATGCGTGAATGGGTGTACCTTCGTTGAAGGTTGGGCGTCTAACTGGCAGCTCGGCACCATAAAAATCTACTGGCCATCATTAGCAGACCAGAGTCCTGCTGTGGCGATCCCTAACCAGGAAAAGCCGAAAGAACAACAACATACATATATATATATATATATATATATATATATATATATATATATATACGTACTCGTATAACTACATACAGATATACATACATATACACAAACATATATATATATATATATATATATATATATATATATATATATATGTATATATATATATATATCTATACCCATATCTCTCACTCTCTCTCTCTATATATGTGTGTGTATATATATATATATATATATATATATATATATATATATATATATATATATAAATACACACACACTCACATATATGTGTGTGTGTGTGTGTGTGTGTGTGTGTGTGTGTGTGTGTGTATATATATATATATATATATATATATATATATATACACACACACACACACACACACACACACACATACACATAAGTTAATTTCCTAACCCCACTGTAGTGCGACCTTGGAGTTGGTATATTTAATTTCCAGGGTGTGTGGGGGGGGGGCAGGGGGGCTTGCCCCCCCTGCATATAATGTAGTAAACAGTGTGTAGGATGTTCTTTATAGCTGCTTTGTAGTTTTCAATGTTTTGAGATTCGATATTATGAGTTTTAGATGTTGTGGATTTTCGATCATTTAGTCTCACTGTTTTGAATTTAGATGTTATGAAATTTTGATTATATGAAGTGGAACCATACATATATATATATATATATATATATATATATGTATGTATATAATGTCTTTCTTGCCGCGCGGTGCCCGAAGCAGAAGCAGTTCGCAAGTGCCGGTTGGCCGACTCCTAGCTAAGTACCCCATTGGGGAAACTTTTTCCTTCTCCATACCGATGTCAGTAAAAGTTAATAATTGCATTACTTGTGGGAAGCAAATACCTCATAAGGATTTTCATTTGTACTGTATTCCTTGCCTAGGCCCAGACCATAACATGGCTTCCTGTCGGTTTTGTGCTAGATTTAACCAATGCACTATTAAGCATCGGTATATCTTTGCTTCAGAATATTTTGGAAACAGATTTAACTACCCTGAAATGTTGTCGGATCGCAATCCGACTACTGGAGTTCACAAAAAATGTAAAGAAAAGGACAGAGACAGACCGTCAAAGTCCAAAACCGACAACGAAGCTTCTCCTAAGCCAGTCGCCTGTTCGCCAGTACTCAGTGAAGCGTTTTCGCAGCCCCTGATACCCGCTACTTTCGAGTGGCAGGCCTCTACCGAGACCCATGTGGAGTTCGGCATGCCGCTAGATTCTCAAAGTGTTGTACCCGTGGATGTCTCTCCCTCGGATGGGTCTGGAGCCGCTGAGCAGGTACCAGCTTCTGAGGGTGTCTTCAGGCCTCAGCATTTCTATATAAAACTGACGCCAGCTTCAAAAACAAAGACGAAAACAACTTCTAAGGCTAAAATAACGATGCATGAGCCACGTGCTCAGGCCTCTATGCCCAAAAAGCAGATGATCAAAATGGCTGAAGACTTAATTACCTTGATCAGGGGTTCCCAACCCCCCCCCCCCCAATAAGAGGCCTAGGCAAGACACTGATTATGAATCTTCAGAACAGGTTTCTATTTCTTCTGATTCCTCTTCTGATCAGGATTTTTTCTATACCACCCTATGAGGACTCAGATGCAGAGGAATCCATCCCATCTGCATCTGCATCTCCTCCTGAAGATTATTCCTTTGGAGAAACCTTGCATACTTTGAGGGAACATTTTCATTGAGAGAGTCAAAATTTCTCATAATCAAAAAAGAGGCTTAGGGATTTCCTTCTTCCTCAGCATAGGCCTTTGGCCACACCTCCTGTATTAGACATTGTTGTTGATGTGTTTTCTGAATCAAGTTTGACTCCAGATTCCCTACCTCAGGCTCCTAGCAAACCAAACAGATATTACAGGATTCCTGACTCGCACAAATTTTTATTCAAAAACCCTGCTGCTGACCCTGAAACTATCTCACAGGGTCCCAAAGGTGTAAAGGCCTCAACAGCTAGGAATCCTACCCCCACTGATAGAGATTCCAGGGCGCTGGATAGATGGGGAAAGAAGGTTTATAAGTCTGCAACCTTGGCAATTAGGGCCTTAAACTGCCAGTTTCCTATGCTTAAATATCAACAGCATGTTATGGGATTATTGAAACAGAAAATGATGTTGATTTCTGAATGTGTGGAAAGTAAAGAATTGCAGGAATTATTGCATGCAGCAGAACAGGTTGGAAAGCATATTTTTGAAGAAGATCAAAAAGGAGATATATAGGAAGAGGAAGGACAGGTTTGTACCTATCTTGAAAAACAAAGGTGAAACAGCACTGGTATTGAAGTATGGGCAGAATGATGCTGGTTCTGGTGAGGAAACCCCAAGATTCATACTTAGATACAATGAGAAGGCACCTGAATTATGTGCCAATTTTAGGAGTCTATGGGAACATTTTTTAAACAGGGACACAAAAGCAATACTGGGTACAACACCAGCTATAACATATGCTAGGGGATACAACTTAAAGGACATACTACAGAAGACTAGTTTTAGATTTAGAAGATCAAGTATGAACAAATGTGGTAGATGTAAAATATGTAGATACATTGCTGAGGGGACCTATTTGAGTGTTGCTGGCTACAAACGTACCATCGCATGCCCTGGTGTATGTAATTGTACCACAAGAAATTGTGTTTACGTAGCATCTTGTATGTCTTGTGAAGCATTCTATGTGGGCATGACAACAAGAAGCTTAAAAGAAAGAGTAAGGGAGCATTGTAGCTCCATTAGAAGGATGGACGAACACAATGCCCTATATGTACACCCAAAGAACTGTCATTTATTTAAAAAGTTCCTATTTTTCATAGTAGATAGGGTGAAACCAAACATTAACTGTGATATTGACAATAGTGTGGCTCTATGTGAAACAGAGTGGCAGATAAGACTCAATGCCACGAAGTTTCCTGGGCTTAATGAGTGTATTTCTTTAAAGCCTGTATTAAAACACCGTGCACAAATTATTTAAGAGGTGACTTTTGATCAAGCAGTTTTGACAAACAGTATGACCACTTGTATTTAAAGCATTTTTTAGTTTCATATGGTATAAGAGGTTCTCCAAGTTCTAAAAAAGTAAATATTATAATAAAATCATATTAATATGTATAATACATAATTATAAGGTTAACATAAAATTTGTTACATCTTATGTAATTAGAAGTTTCGATAGGCTTGTTTGTAGTACAAGTAACTTATCATTTTTTAAACATTAGAATGTAATTTCATGGTGATGATTCTCCTTAAGTCAACAGTTTTAACTAATTGATTAATCATTTTATTGATTCTGATAATTGATCAATTGAATTTTACTGGGTTATTTAAGGAAGGAAAAAGCTGGGTGTGTTTTATTAAATGACTCTGATGAAGCCAGTTGTACTGGAGAAAGCGCTCAGTCTATGTGAATCATTGGATTAAATTGTACTTATTTTTACTTCTGGTCTGTGCCTCATTGTTGGATTCTGCCTATCCTGTGGTCGATGGTATTTATTTTATGCTTTTTTCGTGGAAAGCATATTTTGCAATGTGGTTTTGATTCCTTGGAGGCCTCCTGCAGGGCCAAAGTTACTGGATCTGTGATGAGAAGGCATGCCTGGCTCAAGGAGCAAAATTTGCCTAATCATGTTAAAGCTAAATTGTTAAATGCACCTTTACAGCATGATGCTCTGTTTGGTAGTAAGGCAGAAGAGGTTTTAAAGAAAATGGAAGACAAAGCTAAGTCTATGCAGCCTGTAAACGACTTCTTAAAGTGCAGCCACCAAGATCCAGTAGACACTGGCCTACAAAAAATTGATCCTTTCCTGTGTCCGACAGAGCTTCACGGGGCAAACACCAGTCACAGGTTTCTTACAGGTCAAAGCAATGGGGTGCCTCTACCTCCAAATCTGGAGGAAATAAAGCACAACCCTACAGTAAACAGTCTCAATGACTTCTCCCTGCCATCACCAAGCACTTATCTTTTGGCAGCCCCCTTAGGGGGAAAACTAGCACTTCATGCTTAAAATTGGCAGTTAATAACCCAGGACAAGTGGGTACTAAACATAGTATCCCAGGGATACAGATTTCATTTCCATACCTTGCCAATTCCAAACGGTTGGCCAGATCTGCCACACAATTAACGAGCAGAGGCACAGAAACAAGTTACATCCCTCATAGATATGGGGGCTAGTACCAGAACAGGAAAAAGGACAAGAGTTTTACTCAAGACTATTCTTGGTACCCAGAAAAGTCCATGCCTGGTGCCTTCGATTTTGAAAACATTCTTGGACATACCAAAATTCAAAATGCTAACTTTGCAGCACCTTCTGCCCATGCTGGGCAAGAGCGCTTGGTTAGTGACTCTAGACTTAAGAGGCATACCTGCATATCCCAATAAGGGAATCATGCAGAAGATACCTCTGCTTCAAGGCTGGTTTTATGCATTACCAATTCTCTGCACTGCCCTTTGGCTTATCTACTGTGCCCAGGGTCTTTACAAAGTGCCTGGCACCAGTAATTGCATTTTGCAGACAAAGAAGTATACAAATCTATCCTTACTTGGACGACTGTCTCATTCAGTCAGAAAGCAAAGACATTCTTCTTTAACATCTGGCATTTGTGAAAAGGCTTCTAACATGCCTTGGGTACACAATAAACGAAAAGAAATTACAACTGGTACCCTCTCAAAAGATTACATGCCTGGGTGAAAGCTTGAATACAACTGCCCAGATGGCTTACCTTACGCCAGACAAACAAAGGCAACTATTTACTTCAAACAGATGGCAACAAAAACCCAGTTATCTGCAAGACAAATTCTGCAGGCTCTGGGGTTCATGGCATCCTGCATTCTACTGATTCCATATGCAAGACTGCATATGAGGAAATTACAGTGGTACCTAAAAGGTTTATGGAGTCAACATTGTCACAGT
>NC_056733.1:1770348235-1770548235 GCF_019279795.1 Protopterus annectens
CCGGTATGTGTAATAAAATTGCTGTACATTAAGCAATAGAAAGATAGTAGTGCTGTATGTTTAATGTAGTGCTTAGCAGGCTAATTCATAAATGTGACACAGGTTTCTGCATGAAAAGTAGAAATTCCCGCCATGACACTGACTTTTCACTGTAACTGAACAAGTAAAGAATTGTGTGTTACTAGGTAACATTTTTTGTAAAAGGGTTATAAATTTTAAGTCATGTACAGTGACTCAACATGACCGCTCATTTTCAGTTGTATTAGCAATGGCTTACATGAGAGCAGTTCACGTCATACATTATTTTGTTTGCTGCTTATTCTGACCAGACTGATTGAAACAATTGCCTGAAACCTGAAACAGGTGGCTTGATAATCTGCACCATTTTATAACTATAAATTAAAATTGCTTCTTTTCATTATGTTTTCCCTTTTTTCTGTGGCTTTGTTATTACTTTTAATTGTAGACTAAATATATTTCTCATACAGTTAAGCTGTCATTTAATTAAACTTGTGTACCGTGGCAGAACACTGATCAAACAATTACCAATTACAAGCTAGAATGTGCAATCACATATGCACTATCTTTTCTATAGCATCTTCCTTTACTGCCATCAACTACTTCCTTGTTTTGCTGTTGAGTTAAATGCTTGGCCATTTTTTATTTTAATTGCAGACATGTCTATTTTAAATTTTCTTTGAAACATGGGTTACCTTCATTGATCTGTCCTTATGCAGCAGCAATCTCAAAGACAAGTTTGGTAAAGAATCCCTCATAACAATCTTTTTCATGAGACCTGATTTCACCGTGACCAAGAAACCCACCAATTTTGTGGGGGGAATATAATAACTTGAATATTTAGAAAATTTGATAAGTCAAGTTATATGTTTTATGCTAATAGTTGTCACCCTGCACATACGGTACAATCACTGCCATATGGAGAATTTTAAGGATTAAAAGACTTTTCAGTCATTTAGAAGAGGCCAAGAGAGAGACTATTGCAGTTAGTCATATGCTCATTAAAAGAGGCTATTCTGAACAATTAGTTCTAGAAAGTTATAATAAAGTGAGCAGAGAATAAGCAAATATAATAGTAGATGTAGATATGAATTAAGGAATAATAGTCAAAAGGAATGAGATTTACAACAAATTATAGCTTTCGTGTCCAAACACACTATTTTTTCAAATGAACTACAAAAAATGCTTGTTAGTTTCTGGAATATAATAAAAAGGGATACCCCTTCACTTAAGGATTTGCAACTTAAATTTTCCTACAAAATTGGTAGGAATCTTAAAGATTTTTTGGTGCATAGTGTTTATAAAAGACCAAGTGAGGTAATAGGGAATTTAAGTTTGGACACAGGCACTAAGCCATGTGGCAAATGTTCCATTTGCCAATATATAACCAAAACTTTTGAAGAAATAAATGGAAAAAATTTGAAATGAAAGGAAGTTTTACATGTAAAAGTGAAAACGTGATTTATGCTATCAGATGTGAATATAATAAATTTTATGTGGGAGAAACCAAAAGAAGTTTAGCTGAAAGAGTTAAAGAACATATAAGACATATAAAAAATCATAGAATAGTTAGTCCTTTGGGAGAACATAGTAATGTTAAACATGGAGGGGCTCCTTTAAAATTTAAAGTTACGGTTTTAGAACACATTAACATTAAATATATCAGTGAGAATAGGGTAAAATACCTTTTAAGAAAGAAAGAATCGATTTTAATTTTAAAATATAATACTTTATAACCCATGGGTTTAAATAGGGAATGCAATTGAAAGAGTTTTATGTAATATTTATGTAATAAGAAGTTATGTACTCACCATAACGTTCCATCTGAGTAGGTAACTTCATTTGTCTGCAACCTTTGGGTATCGGATCCGATCTCTGATCCGAGCCGGCAACTTGTTCACAGCTTTTAGATCCGAGCTCCTAGCTCCTCCCCTTACCCATAACCCCCTGCCAACCCTGACTGACCTCAGATCAAGATGCCCTTATACAGCGGCTAAAAAGCTAAATACGTCACGAAAGGGACTAGAAAAAGAACATCCAGGACTAAAATTCTGAAGGTCAGGGGGAATGAGGGGGGGATGGTTGCAGACAAATGAAGTTACCTACTCAGATGGAACGTTATGGTGAGTACATAACTTCTTAATCTGAAGAAGGAACTTCATTTGTCAGCAACCTTTGGGACAGAGTCCCCAGCTACCTAGATCTTGGGCGGCCATCATGGAAGGATGTTCCGGAGCACTGCAGAGCCAAAGGATGTTCTCCCTCTGGAGATAATGTCCAGCTTATAATGGTTGATAAAAATTTGAGATGAAGCCCAAGTGGCTGCGGAACAAATATCATCCAAGGACACTCTAGACCTAAAGGCGGCAGAGGTAGATATAGAGCGAGTGGAATGCGCACGAACTCCCTGAGGTGCGGGCCTCCCAGAACTTTCATAGGCCCTAAAGAATACACTGTGAGATCCATCGTGATAAAGTGACCTTAGAGACAGATTTACCTAAGTTAAATTTGGCAAAGGAGATGAACAACTGGTCGGATTGTCTATGACCAGCAGTCCTATGAATGTAGAAGCGCAGTTGTCTATGTACGTCTAACGAATGCAGTTTATATTCTCCTTTGTTCTGATACTTAGAAAAGAAGACTGGCAGGTTAATGGATTGATTGATATTAGCCTCTGAAGTCACCTTGGGAAGAAATGATGGATTGGTCCTGAGGTACACTCTGTCCTGGTGAAAGGCCAAGTACGGGGGTTTTACACAAAGGGCCTGAAGTTCAGAAACTCTTTTCGCTGAAGTAATAGCGACAAGGAACGCCGTTTTCCAAGATAGGTACTTAAGGTCAACCGAAGCAGCAGGTTCAAAAGGGGGAGCTGTCAAGGCCTGTAGAACTAATGATAAATCCCAAGGGGGTACAACTTCCTTGACAGGAGGTCTGAGCAGGAAGGTACCCTTGAGAAAGGTTTTACACAATTTTGCCATAATCAATGGACCCGACTCGTCCCACATGGTAATGAGAAATAGCTGCCAGTTGAACCTTGACCGTAGAGCAGCTAGCCCCCCCTGATGAAAAAGTCCTGTAAGGAAATCCAATATCGTCGGCAACGGAGCTGTGAAGGGATCCAATTTATGATGCTCCGCCCAGATGGAGAAACGCTTCCACTTGCCCCGATAGACCTTTCTAGTGGAAGGTTTGTGTGCTGCTACTAGGATGGCTTTGACTGGGGAAGATATTCCGGGAGTCCTGACTAGGAGTGGAACTGGAGCAGCCAAGCTGCCAACTTGAGGTTGTCCAGATTCAGAACCGGGAGACCTAGGGGATGAGATATTAGATCCGGTAGGGGATCCAGAATCCAAGGAGGATTTACCAGGTGAGACCACAGGTAAGGGAACCACGTTTGACGAGGCCAGAATGGGGCAATGAGGATCATTCTGCTCCCCAACCGACTGGCTTTCTGTATGAGTTTCAGCATCAGGGGTAGAGGAGGGTAAGCATAAATTACACCGTGAGGCCAAGCATGCACCAGAGCGTCTCTCGGGGATTCCCCGAAGGGGGGAATTAGAGCGAAGTAGCTGTTGCATTTCGTATTTGAGGGAGAGGCGAAGAGATCGCAATAGGGTTGCCCCCACTTGGCAAAAATCCACTTCGCTACCTGGGGGTTGAGAGGCCACTCGTAAGGGGAAAGGATGGTGCGGCTGAGTCTGTCCGCCAGTATGTTGGACCGTCCCGGAATGTGTGGTGCAATAAGAAAGCGGTTGGTGGAGATCGCCCATTCCCACACTCTCATAGCCTCTCAACAGAGAGGATAGGACCTGGTTCCCCCCTGTTTGTTGATGTACCAGACAACGGCCATGTTGTCCGTCTGTATCGCAATAGTTCCTACAGGAAGAAGGTTCTGAAGTGCCTGCAACGCCAACAGCACCGCCCTCATCTCCAGGACATTGATATGCAAAGAGGTCTCTGTGTCGTTCCACGTGCCTTGGACTGTCCTACCTGAGCAATGCCCCCCCAACCGAGGCGAGAGGCGTCCGTGGTCACCATGGCGAGGGGAGGAGGTGTGGAGAAGGGACATCCCGTATGGAGGTCCAGAGATTGGAGCCACCATAAGAGAGCCCTCCTGCAAGCCCTGCTGAGGGAAATAGGATGACTTAGGGGGTGATAAAGAAGGGACCACTGGACTTGAAGGGTCAATTGCAGGACCCGCATATTGAGATGAGCCAATGGCAGAAGAGTGATAGCCACTGCCATGGAGCCTAGAGCCCTCAGGACCAATTCCGCCGGTGGAGCTTCTAATTGGAGGATGGCCCGCACATGAAGCTTCAGGTTTTGAAGTCGTTCCACAGTCAGGAATGCTAGACGGATTCTCGTATCCAACTTGGCCCCTATAAACTCTATCACCTGAGTCGGAGCAAGAGAAGATTTATCCATGTTGATAGTAATGCCCAGCTAGGGAGCAAGCCGGAGGAAGTAGTCCCTGGCTGAGCAGAGTAGATGCCTTGTCGGGGTGGTCAGGAGCCAGTCGTCCAGGTATGGAAAAACCTGCATTCCTTGGAGTCTCAGGTGGGCCGCTGTCACTGCTAATACTTTGGTAAACACCCTGGGGGCTGTGGTGAGACCAAAGGGAAGGGCCCTGAACTGGTAGTGGCTGGCTCCCAGCCAGAAGCGGAGAAACCTCCTGGATCGTTTGTCCATTAGAATGTGGTAGTACGCATCCTTGAGGTCTATTGAGCACATCCAGTCATTCTCCCGCAATAGGGGGAGGATGGATTGAAGAGTGACCATCCGGAATTTTTCTTTGGTTACTGACAGGTTCAAAAAGGAGAGGTCGAGAATTGGCCTTAAGTCCCCCGTCTTTTTTGGCACCAGAAAGAACCTGGAGTAAAAACCTAATCCGAGCTGGTCTTGGGGGACGGGTTGAATGGCTCTTTTTTCTAGGAGCTGCTGAATCTCTACAGCAGCTACCTCCCTCTGATCGGGTTGTACATCGGGGAGGTTTCTGAATTTGGGGACATGATACAGGGGAATTTGGTAACCTCTGGATATGATACGAAGCACCCAGCGATCTGTTGTGATGGACTCCCAAGCTGCCAGGTGCCTCGAGAAACACCCCCCCGACTGCCTCCAGAGTGGAGCAGTCAGGCAACCCCTCAGGGTTGCTCCGTGGGCCGATCAGAGAAGGTTTCTCTGGACCCAAAATTCTTCGGGCCCCCTCTGCCTCTAGGGTGGCATCCTCCCTGTCCTCCTCTGCCACGGAAGGACTGGTTGTCCGGAGCAGGTTGGGAATGTTGCGATTTCCGGAGCCACATCTTCTTCTGTCCCTTTTGGTTCTTGGAGAAGGACCTCTGGGGAGCAGAGAAGCGGACTCCGATGGCAGACAACGTCTTCCCATCCTTTTTGCTCTGGACCAAAGTCTCGCAAATGGTCTTGCCAAATAAGGCAGAACCATCAAAGGGGGCATTCGCAAATGACGCCTTGAAGGGTTCCGCGAAGTCACAATGTCAGAGCCAGCCCTGGCGCCTCATGACTAGGTCTGCTCCGCTGGCTCTTGCGGCTCCCTCTGTGGCATGGGACAAAAGCCGCATAGAGGTATTCAATACAGATCTTAGAGTGGCCATGCGAGTGGAGTACAATTGCTTGTCCTCCGCCAACATGGACTCTGGGGGGAAGCAGCGTACTCTTTGATAAGGTCTCGCTGCATCCTGATAATGTGTGCCATGTAGTTCAGGGACCTCACTGAGAAGGTCACTGAACTAAAGACCCGCTTCCCTAGGTGATCCATCGAGCGGGACTCTTTGCTCGGTGGTTGGACCGAGGGGCTCTCCTGAGCTAATTCCCTGTTGGTGGCTGCCACCACCAACATGGCATCTACGGGGGGACCCTTGCTCCAGTGGGACCTCTCTGAAGGTGGGCTCAGGATCCTGTCGGGGCGCTTGGGAACTGGCTCCACAGTGTCTGGCTCCTTCCACGCCCTGGTGGTAATAAGGTCCACCAGGGGGTTGGCCGGAGGGGACACCCAAGAAGTAGATGGGCCTGCTTCGAATGCCTCCAGGAACATGGACTCATCAGAGGAAGCCTTGGGGGCAGACCACCCCCCCCCCCGATCCTAAGCATTTCCATGATGTCTCCGAAGGAGACATCCTCGGGGGGTGACCTTGGGGAGCCTTCCCCCTCATCCAAGTCCGTGTCTTCTGTCAAGGACTCGGGGGAGTCCACGTGCCTCGTCTAACACTTCCACTTGTGAGGAACATCCTCGGGGGGACTGTCCAAGGATGACTCACCAGCAACGTCTCGTTCCAGTGGAACAACCTGAGACGTCAAAGCAAGCTGTCCCTGTGGCCGGGTAACGGAAGCCTGACCCAAACGAGAGGGAGTGCGGGATGGAGCCATAGCAGGGAGTGGGGGCCTGGATGCACTCAACAGTTCCCTCTCCACCACATCAGAAGCCGAGGGAGAGTCACTCACTCTGGGATCCGAGAGTCGACCCTCGCTCGGATCCGATGGACGGATCGGAGCCGGCGCCGAGACCATCGGATCCGAAGGGCCAGTGTGCCCTGACCTAGACGGAGCCAAAGGCACACTAAACCCCTCGGATCCGAAGCTCAGAGCACGGCTCCGAGAGCTCGGATCTGAAAAGGATGGATCCGGCAAGCTTGAAGGAAGAGTCCGGGCCGAAGTACCCGATACTGTCGGCGCCGACCCACCCCCGGCTCCAACGCTGCCCGGCTCCGAACGCTCCGAACCCGGGAAGCGCGTCGGAGAAGGAGCTATCTGAGCAAAAAAGGGTGTTGAGCTCCCCCCGGAGGAGGGGGAGGCAGGAGCACTCCCATCTGCATTTGGGCCTGGATGAACCTTCTCATCACCCGGTCCAAATCAGCTTCAGACAGGCTATATGTCGATCTCGACAAGACGACCGAGGCTGGCCGGGAGTGCTGCCTTGATGACCTCGACGGAGATCGGGTCTCCCCCTCCTTGGGTCCCGGTGAGAAGCATGGAGACCGGAGCCGAGAAGGAGGAGACCTAGACCTGGAAGACCTGGAGGGAGAAGCCCGCTTAGCTGGGGGGGCCGAAGCGGAGGCCTCGGCCTGCCACTTGTGGTGCTTCTCCCTCTTCTTTTCCTTCCTGGCCTCCCCCTCCTCCGGTGCAGTAGCGGGAGTTTGAGTCCCGGCCGGGGGGAGAGAGGCAGGAGTGGCCGTCACCGGAGCCTGGGAGGCGGCCACCGAAGTACCCGAGGCCGAAGCCGAATCCGGGGGCAAGAGTCCCACCAGGATCAGCTTCGATCTCCGGTCCTTTAGTGCCCTGGGGTTGAACGCTGCGCATATCGCACATCCAGAGGAAAGGTGTTCAACCCCAAGGCACCGGACACACCGAGTGTGGCCATCCGCTGGGGAGAGCTTATGGCCACACTCGGTGCACTTCGAAAAAACTAATTTTGGAGCCTCAGACATGACTACCCTAACAAAATAAAACCCACTCACACAGAAGGCCCCAACTCACAGACAACACACACACACACACACACAGCTACGATACCAGCGAAGGGTGGGGAGGAGAAGAAAAATTAACTAAAATACTAAACAGTAACACTAAGGAACCTAACCCAACTCACTCTCACAAGAATTATTGAGAATTAGGAATAAAAGGACTTATCTGAGCAGGAGCTCATAACCTAGATGCTGTCTTGAAGCGCGGCAAACTAGATCTGAGGTCAGTCAGGGTTGGCAGGGGGTTATGGGTAAGGGGAGGAGCTAGGAGCTCGGATCTAAAAGCTGTGAAACAAGTTGCTGGCTCGGATCCGAGATCAGATCTGATACCCAAAGGTTGCTGACAAATGAAGTTCCTACTTCAGATTATTGTTTTCAACATTTGTTATAGAGTTAATGTGAAATGTTGATTTTAATAATTAGAATTTTAGTAAATTACTTAATTGATTGATTAATTGGTATTGTATATAAATGCTTGGTTTAATCTAATTCATTACTCTGTAAAGGCTGTTTGGCTAAGACGCTACGAGGTTATATTGGAATTTGTGCTATTCTAGCATCACGTTTCTGTGCTATTGTTATAATATCAGCTGTTGTTCCAGCTTGTTGTTCTTATGATATTGTTTTTTGGATTATCTTCATTGTTGCTGACTACTTAATTCTCCAGTCGCTGAATAAACTGTATTTGTGAAATTGACTTAAAGAAGTGAAGTTCCTGGCATCTAGTGGTTCTTCTTTTTCTTAACTACCTTTATGGTTCATGGGTCTAATTTAAAATTGCTTCTTTTCATTATGTTTTCCTTTTTTTCTGTGGCTTTGTTATTACTGTTAATTGTAGACTGAATGTATTTCTCATACAGTTAAGCTGTTATTTAATTAAATTTGTGTACCGTGGCAGAACACTGATCAAACAATCACCATTTACAGGTTAGAATGTGTGATCACATATGCACTATCTCTTCTATAGCACCTTCCTTTACTACCATCAACTACTTCCTTGTTTTGCTGTTGAGTTAAATGCTTGGCCATTTTTTATTTAAATTGCAGACATGTCTATTTTAAATTTTCTTTGAAACATAGGATGTTCATCGTGTTTCACTGCTGCAGTCATTACACTTGGGTTATCCTGCCGTCAAGCGGTCCCGCAGTCAGCCAGAGTTCCAAAGTCTTGGTTCGGCGTCGGTTGCTGTTGCCTCTTCCCTGATGTCAGTGTGCCAGGGGTATATAAAATGCAATTTTCTTCAGTCTTTCTTGCCGCGCAGTGCCCAAAGCAAAAACAGTTTGCAAGTGCCGGTCGGCCGACTCCTGAGATTTTCAGTTCGAATTTCAGAACCAATGTCTAATATAAGGCTAAGTATCCCGTTGGGGAAACTTTTTCTTGCCTCAGACCGATGTCAGTAAAAGTTAATAATTGTATTTCTTGTGGGAAGCAAATACCTCATAAGGATTTTCATTCTTACTGTATTCCATGCCTAGGCCCAGACCACGACGTCACTAGTTGTCAGTTTTGTGCTAGATTTAACAAACGCCCTATTAAACGTCGATTTGATTTTGCTTGCCATTACTTTGGCCGAAGGTTCAATTATACCATGCCGTTGGAACAACCGACGACCGGAATACATAAAAAACGCAAAGACAAGGATGAGGACAGGCATCCGAGGCCCAAAACTGACAATGAAGCCTCTTCTAGGCCAGTCGCCGGTTCTCAGTGAGGTGCTTTCGCAGCCCCTGACACCTGCTACCTCAGAGCCACAGGCCGCCTCCGACTCCCACGTGGAGATGTCTAGGCCTCTGGATACTCAAGGTACTGGGCCTACGGAAACTAACCCCTCAGATGGGTCCAGAGCCGCTGAGCAGGCATCGGCTTCTGAGGGTGTTTTCAGACCTTCACAACTTACCATTAAATCTACAGCCAAGTCTAAAACTCCATTAAAGACAAAGAAGCAAGTACAGCATTCACCTGGACAGGCCTCCATGCCTAAAAAACAGATGCTTAAAATGGCCGAAGACTTAATTACTCTGATCTGGGTTTCCCATCCCCCTCCAGATAAAAGGCCTAGGGAGGATACAGACTATGATTCCTCTGACCAGGTTTCCATTTCTTCTGATTCCTCTTCAGACCAGGGATACTCCTTACCCCCCTATGAGGACTCTGATGCTGAAGAATCAATTCCTTCAGCCACTCCTCCTGAGGATTACTCTTTTGGGGAAACTTTACATACCATGAGGGAGCATTTCCATTGGGAGGGCCAGGATTACTCAGAATCCAAGAAAAGGCTTAGAGATTTTCTTTTATTGCCTCAGCACAGGCCCCTTGCTATTCCGCCAGTGTTAGATATTGTGGATGATGTGTTCTCTGAATCCAGTTTAAACCCTGATTCTTTACCCCCTGCTCCAGTCAAGCCAGACAGGTACTACAGAGTCCCTGACTCTCACAAATTTTTTTATAGAAACCCTGTTGCTGAACCGGAAACAATTTCCCAGGGTCCCAAAGGGGTAAAGGCTTCCACAGCTAAAAATCCGGTTCCCTCTGACAGGGATTCTAGAGCATTAGACAGATGGGGGAAGAAAGTTTACACTTCTGCAACTTTAGCAGTGAGGGCTTTAAATTGCCAGTTTCACATGCTTAAATACCAACAATATTTAATGTCTTTGTTATAACAGAAAATGCTTACAAGTTCAGAACATCCTGATAATAAGGAAATGCAGGATTTATTGCATGCAGCTGAACAAGTGGGAAAACATACACTGCAATGTGGTTTTGATTCATTAGAGGCTTCTTGTAGAGCAGCAGTTACAGGATCTGTGATACGAAGGCATGCTTGGTTAAAATTACAAGTTTTACCTGATCATGTTAAGGCTAAATTATTGGATGCTCCTTTACAGCAGGATATTGTATTTGGTGTTAAGGCAGAAGAGGTGTTAAAGACAATGGAGGATAAGGCAAAATCTATGCAAACAGTGAAGGATTTCTTACAGGTACCGCCACCTCGATTTAGCAGAAATTGGCCCTCCAAAAACTGGTCCTTTCCAGTGTCAGACAGACCACAAAGAGGCAGATACAGATGCCCAAGAGGCATATCTCAGCCCCAAGGCTCTTACAGACCATGACAGTGGGGTGCCACAACCCCAAAAGGAGGGGAAGACAAGTCACAACCTTATAGGAAACAGTCCCAATGACTTCCCCCTTCAAATGCCAAGCACTTACCTTTTGGAAGCTCCCTTAGGGGGAAAACTAGCACTTTTTTCACAAAATTGGCATACAGTCTAGGTTCTGAATATTGTGTCTCAAGGTTACAGGTTCCACTTTCACACTCTACCAAGGTTAAAAGGAATGCCAGACCTGCCACCAAATCAATGGGCAGAGGCACAAAAACAAATTACAGCCCTCATGGACATGAGAGCTATTTAAAAAGTGCTACAACAGGAACAAGGACAAGGATTTTACTCAAGACTCTTCCTAGTTCCCAGAAAGGACAAAGCCTGGAGACCCATACTGGACCTTTCTACTCTAAATACTTACCTGGATGTTCCGAAATTCAAAATTTTGACTCTTCAGCAGCTTCTTCCCATGCTGGGCAAGAAGGCTTGGCTTGTTACTTTGGACCTCAGAGGCATACCTTCATGTCCCTATCAGACAAAATTGCAGAAGATACCTCAGATTCATAGCTGGTTCAATGCATTACCAATTCTCTGCACTGCCCTTTGGCTTATCTACTGCGCCCAGGGTCTTCACAAAATGCCTGGCACCAGTAATTGCATTTTGCAGACAAAAAGGAATTCAAATATACCCATACTTGGACGACTGCCTTATTCAAGCAGAGAGCAAGGACATTCTTCTAAAGCATCTGGCATTTGTAAAAAGATTGCTAATTTGCCTAGGGTACACAGTAAACGAAAAGAAGTCAAAACTAGTGCCCTCACAAGAGATAATATTCCTGGGTGCCAGCTTAAATACAATGGCCCAGATGGCTTATCTCACGCCAGACAAGCAAAGGCAACTGACTCAGTACTTTCAATTGATGGCAACAAAATCCCAACTCCTTGCAAGAAAAATTCTGCAGGCCTTGGGGTTCATGGCATCCTGCATACTACTAATACCATATGCCAGACTGCATATGAGGAAGTTACAATGGTGCCTCAAAAGTGTTTGGACTCAACACTGTCACAGTTTGGAAGCAGTAATTCCACTTATTCCCTGCCCTACAACAGGAGTTTCGATGGTGGGCACAGGCATGTCACCTCAACAAGGGACAGCCTTTCACTCTACCCACAGCCAGGCAGACACTAACAACAGATGCTTCGGATTACGCCTGGGGAGCACACATAGCAGGAAAATGTATTCAGGGCAAGTGGGCCACAGACCAAATGCATCTTTACATCAATCAGAAAGAGATGCTAGCTGTACAAAATGCCCTAACAGCTTTCAAGGACCTTCTGTATCCAGGACAACTATTACTAAAGACAGACAACACCACAGATGTTCTTCATCTCACATTGCTGCAGTCCTTACACTTGGGTAGTCCGCTGTCCTCAGTCGGCCCGAATACCAAAGTATAAGGCTGACGTCGGTCAAGGCGCATTAGACTGACGTCAGGACGTCAGGGTACAAATGCGCATGACCGACGTCATATCCTCAGTCTTTTCTTGCCCCAGATGTCTTTTTTGCCGCATGGTCCGATGCAGAAGCAGCGTTGCAAGTGCCGGTTGGCGTTCTGAAATTTTTCAAAGTTGGAATTTCAGACCGAAGCAAAGTTGGCTAAGTACCCCGTTGGGGAATATTTTGGTTTTTTCTTGCCTCAGTGGTTTACCGGATGTCAGAAAAAGTGAATAACTGTATTTCTTGTGGGAAACAGATACCGCATAGGGATTATCATACCTTGTGTATACCTTGTTTAGGGCCTGAGCACGACGTTGTTGGGTGTCGCTCTTGTGCTAGATTTAACAAACGCACTATAAAGAGAAGGTTAGATTGTGCCAGGTTAGTCTTTGGGAAGCGGTGCAATTATAAAATGCCGTCGGATGCTCCGACGCCCGCTTCGTCTAAGAAGCGCAAGGACAAAGCAGCAAAGCCTAGGCTAGAAGAACCGTCAGTCCCGGACGCCGGTTCTTTAGAGGGCTCGGTGGAGCCGGTAGCTCTGCCAGAAGTTTCTTTGGAGCCCCAGGGAGAGACTTTGTTGTTGCAGGATGTGGCCTCTCAGGAGGTAGGCCAGGCTGAAGGGGCTTCTCAGGTGGCTGTTCTCCCCTCCCTTCCTAAGGCAGTTAGGCCCTCTCCTTCTGTTTCCAAGGCTTCTCCCAGAGGCAGGCCAGGTTTAGCTTCAGTTGGTGTCACCCCTAGTTCTTCAGGGTCTGTGCCCAAGAAGCATATGCTTAAAATGGCAGAAGATTTGATTACTCTAATTAGAGGTTCTATGCCCCCTCCTGATAAGAGACCTAGGGTGGAACCTGAGCTTGGAAGTTTTGAGCAGGATTCTGATGCTTCGGAGTCTTCGGCTGAAGACTTGCAGGAGTATTCTCCTTATTCGGATTCTGATGTAGATGATTCTACTCCTTCTGCTTCTCCTCCTGAGGATTTTTCTTTTTCAGAGACTCTTCATTCCATGAGGGAGCATTTTAAGTGGGAAGGTCAGGACTTCTCTGATTCCAGGAAAAGGCTTAGGGAATTTTTGTTTTTACCCCAGCATAGGCCTTTAGCTATACCTCCTGTTCTGGATGTGGTGGAGGATGTTTTTGCAGAGGCTTCTCTTAATCCTGATTCTTTGCCTCCTGCTCCTGTTAAACCGGATAGGTATTATAGGGTGCCTGAAGCTCATAAGTATCTTTTTAAGAGTCCTAGGGCAGACCCAGAAACTGTTTCTCAGGGGCCTAAAGGTGTTAAGGCTTCTGTTGTTAAAAATCCGGTTCCTCCAGATAAAGAGGCAAGGGCTTTGGATAGATGGGGAAAGAAAGTTTATACTTCTTCCACTCTAGCTATGAGGGCTTTGAATTGCCAGTTTCACATGTTGAAATACCAAAACTATCTCCTTTCACAATTGAAGTCTAAGGTAGATGCTCTGGCGGAAGGTATTGAGTGTAAAGAGTTACAAGATTTAGTACATGTTTCTGAACAGGTGGGTAAGCATTCCTTGCAATGTGGTTTTGATGCTGTACAGGCCTCGTCGAGGGTGGCTGCTACTGGTTCTGTTCTTCGCAGGCACGCCTGGCTGAGGGATCAGAATTTAGCTGAGCATGTTAAGACAAGGATTTTAGATGCTCCTTTACAATCTGATGTGTTGTTTGGTTCTCCTGTTGAAGCAGTTTTAAAGAAAATGGAAGACAAGGCTAAGTCTATGCAGACTGTTAAAGATTTTTTGCAGGTTCAGCCTCCAAAGTTTAGTAGAAATTGGCCTACTAAGGGGTGGACGTATCCTTCTTATGATTCCCAGTCTAGGGGTAGATCTAGACGTGGCAGGGGCAGAGCTCAGGGCTCTTTCATGCCTAGAACAGGGAGTTCTCCTGCACAGTCTTCGGGTGAGGGCAGGGGTCAGTCCTTTCGTAAACAGACCCAATGACCTACCTTTTCAGCTGCCAGAGCCTTCTCGCCTGGCAGCACCTTTGGGAGGAAGGTTGGCACTTTTCAAAGAAAATTGGAGTTTAATTACCCAAGACAGATGGGTATTGGATATCATTCACCACGGTTACAGGTTTTATTTCCATACCTTGCCTCCTTTCAAAGGCATGCCAGACATTCCTCCTCAACAAAGAAAAGAGGCTCACAAGCAAATTTCTCTGTTACTCCAAATAGGGGCCATACAGCTGGTTCCTGTGCCAGAAAGGGGCCTAGGATTTTATTCTCGCCTGTTCCTAGTACCAAAAAAGGGGAACACGTGGAGACCAATTTTGGATTTATCTATCCTCAACACTTATCTGGACATTCCCAAGTTCAAAATGTTGACGTTACAACAGCTTTTACCTCTGCTGGGCAAAGATCACTGGATGGTAACTTTGGATCTCAAGGAGGCTTACCTTCATGTTCCTATCAGACTAAGTTGCAGGAAGTATCTGCGTTTTCGAGCTGGGAATTCTCACTATCAGTTCTCTGCATTGCCCTTTGGCTTATCTACTGCGCCCAGAGTATTCACGAAAGTTCTGGCTCCAGTGATAGCTTTCTTCAGACTAAGAGGAATACAGATCTATCCTTATTTGGACGATTGCCTGATTCTGGCTCAAGAAAAGGACGAGCTTCTTCATCATTTGGAATATGTGATAGCAGTGCTAAGATGCCTGGGGTATTCTGTGAACGAAATAAAGTCCAGTCTAGTACCCTCTCAAGACATGTGCTTTCTGGGTGTGAGACTGAATACAGCAACCCAGATGGCCTTTTTGACCCCGGACAAACAAAAAAATCTTTCCCTTTACTTCCGTCAACTATCTCATCAGTCCAGGCTGACTGCAAGGACAGTCCTTCAAGCCTTAGGGTTCATGGCATCTTGTATTCTGGTGCTTCCCAATGCCAAACTGCATATGAGGAAGCTGCAATGGTATCTCAAAAATGTATGGACACAGCACTGCCAGGATCTGGACACTGTCATTCAAATAATACCTTGCATTCAAAAGGAATTTTTGTGGTGGGCTCAGGAATGTCACCTAAACAAGGGACTCTCTGTGACCCGGCCAGAGGCGAGTCAGATTCTAACGACAGATGCCTCAGACAAAGCTTGGGGAGCTCATCTGAATGGAAAGTGGATACAAGACAAGTGGCCTGCCAGACTACAACATCTACATATCAACTTGAAGGAGATGTTAGCAGTCCAGTTTGCATTAATGGCTTTCAAGGATTTACTTCTTCCAGGGCAGGTGTTGATTCTAACAGACAACACAACTGTCATGTGGTACATCAACAAGCAAGGGGGAACACATTCTTATCCTCTATGCAGGCAAGCAATGATTTTGTGGGAGACTGCTCTCAGTTTGCAACTAAATCTGCAGGCAAGGTTTCTGCCGGGAGCACAGAACTCCTTAGCAGATGTGTTAAGCAGGCAAATCAGGGATCCCCACGAGTGGAAATTGGATCCTCATGTATTTCGGAAATTGACAGTGTCATGGGGAACTCCAGACATAGATGTGTTCGCTTCTCCACTAAACCACCAGCTGCCAAAGTTTTGCACGAAAAGGTTTCATCACACAGCTTGGATAGTGGATGCTCTTTCTTTCAGTTGGCAAAATCTTCATGTGTATGCCTTTCCACCTCTGCCTCTCCTCCCAAAGGTACTCCTAAAGGTCAGACAGGACAAACCAAGGATGATTTTAATAGCTCCAGATTGGCCTCGGCAGCACTGGTACCCATTGCTGAGGAGTCTGGTAAGGAAGCCTCCATGGCCTTTACCTTTGATTCCACACCTGTTGTCTCAGGAGGACAGTCATTTACTCAATGTCAAGCTTCACTCTCTTCATCTAACAGCCTGGCATATTCTGTTTTGAACCATAGAAGGTCTCAACTTCCACAGCAAGTTTTGAATGTGATTTTGGAAGCTAGAAGACCTAGTACAAGGAAAGTGTACACAGAAAAATGGAAGAGATTTTTATTTTGGAGTGCAGCAAAGGATTTGGATGTTTCTGAGCCTAATTTGAGTGTGGCTCTTCAATATCTTACTGAGTTATTGGACAAAGGTTTGTCTTTCTCTTCCAGTAAGATTCATGCTGCAGCAATTTCAGCTCACTATGACTGTGACCCACCATTGTTTTCTCATCCTTTGTTCAAGCAATTTCTTAGAGGGCAAAGAATATAAGACCCCAATGAGAGCTCCTACTCCTGCTTGGGACCTCAATTTTGTGTTGGAGAAACTCACTCTACAACCTTTTGAGCCTGCAGCTACTGCTGAGTTGAAATATTTGTCATGGAAGACTGCTTTTTTGTTGGCCATTACCTCTGCAAGAAGGGTTTCTGAATTGCAGGCCCTTATGGCAGTTGAGCCTTTCTTAATTTTCCATAAGGATAGGGTGTCTTTACGTACTAATCCTTCCTTTATGCCTAAAGTGGTTTCTAGTGTGGCTTTAAACCAAACTATTCATTTGCCTACTTTTTATGCAGATCCCCAAAATAAAGGGGAAAAGATTTTGCACACTTTAGATGTACACAGGCAGTTGCGTTATTATTTAAGCAGGACTAAGGAGTTCAGGCAGTCTCAGCAGTTGTTTGTTTCTTTTGCTTTGAGTTCTCAGGGCAAGCCTGTGTCAAAACAGACTATTTCTAAGTGGATTGGGTTTTGCATTGCTTTCTGTTATTCCCATCATGGCAAGGAGATTCCAGCTGGGATTAGGCCTCATTCCACTAGGGCTACTGCCACTTCAACAGCATTTCTAAGGGGGGTGGCAACTAAGGATATTTTGGAGGCAGCTACTTGGAGTTCAGTGCATACTTTCTCTAAGCATTACCACCTTCCTCTTTACTCTAAATCTAGGGCTGGTTTTGCCACTGCTATTTTGCAGGGCATTTTGGCAGCTCCTGCTTCTTTATAGTTTGCCAACCTCCCTTACCTCTGCTTTGGGATTCTACCCAAGTGTAAGGACTGCAGCAATGTGAGATGAAGAACATAGTACAGTTTTGTACCTACCATAAATGTAGATGTTCGAAGATCCACATTGCTGCAGTCCAATTTACCCTCCCTCCTTCCCCTCTGTAGTTTGAGGTGGTTGTGTGGGTTGGGTTGTACATTTGTAAATTTGTATATATTGTACATATATTTAGTGCAAGGGGATTTGGTCATTTGGTTGTTGTTTTTTGGTTTTGGCCTTTCCTTTTTAGGGTCTTCTGACATCTGGGGCAAGAAAAGACTGAGGATATGACGTCGGTCATGCGCATTTGTACCCTGACGTCCTGACGTCAGTCTAATGCGCCTTGACCGACGTCAGCCTTATACTTTGGTATTCGGGCCGACTGAGGACAGCGGACTACCCAAGTGTAAGGACTGCAGCAATGTGGATCTTCGAACATCTACATTTATGGTAGGTACAAAACTGTACTTTATGTGGTACATAAACAAGCAAGGGGGTACTCATTCTTACCCCCTCTGCAGGCAAGCCATGACCTTGTGGAACACAGCTCTAACCTATCAAGTTCATCTGCAAGCACAATTCCTGCCAGGAAAGAAAAATACTCTGGAAGACGACTTAAGCAGAAACATCATAGATCCTCACGAGTGGAAACTAAATCCACAAGTATTCAGCATGATAACACAAACATGGGGTAACCCAAACATAGATCTTTTTGCCTTCCCAATGAATTACCAACTACAGAATTTCTGCACAAGGACTTACACACAAGCATAGAAAGTGGATGCTCTCTCGTTAGCTGGAAAAGCCTAAACGTTTATGCCTTCCCACCACTGCCTCTACTGTCAAAGGTACTCCTAAAAGCCAGGCAAGAAAAGGCAAAAATGATCCTGATTGCCCCAGACTGGCCACGCCAGCACTGGTACCCAATCTTAAAGAACTCGGCTTAAGGCCCACCATGGATTTTACCTCAAATTCCGTATCTTCTGACTCAACAAAACAATCAGATCCTGCACAGCCAGCTCAAAACCTTAAACCTGGCTGCATGGCAGATTCCTTAGTCAAGCAGACAACACCTCTCTCTAAAGCTGTTATGGATGTCATTTTGGAGGCCAGGAGGCCTAGCACCAGGAAATTCTATTCAGAAAAGTGGAAGAGATTCTGTGCCTGGAACCAGGCTCAAAGCTTTGACCCTCTTGTCCCAAATATTCCTCAGATATTGCAATACTTAACTGAGATGCTGGACAAAGGCCTATCCTTTTCATCCATTAAGATCCACGCCTCTGCCATCTCGGCTCATTACAACACAGATCCTCCTATTTTCTCTCATCCATTGCTAAAACAGTCCCTCAGAGGGGCTAAAAACATAAGACCGCCCCAGAGAGCACCAACACCAACTTGGGACCTCAATTTTGTCTTGGAAAAACTAACTTTACCTCCTTTTGAGCCAGCCAATTCAGTAGAATTAAAATATGTGTCATGAAAAACTGCTCTGCTTCTGGCAATAACCTCAGTACAAAGAGTGTCAGAGTTACAGGCACTAATGGCAGTGGAGCCTTTCATCATTTTTCACCAAGACAGGGTTTCTTTAAGAACAAACCCTTCATTTATGCCAAAGGGGGTCTCCAGTGTGGCTCTTAACCAAACTATTCATTTGCCAGCTTTTTATCCAAATCCCCAGAATAAAGGGGAGAGACTTCTACATTCATTGGACATACACAGCTACGTTTCTACTTGGACAAAACAAAAGCTTTCAGGAAAACTGAGCAATTGTTTGTAGCATATGCTGCAGGATCACAGGGGAAGGCTATTTCAAAACAGACCATTTCAAAGTGGATAGGACACTGTATCCGTTTCTGCTACACACAGCATGGGAAAACTGTACCTAGCAACATTAGGCCACATTCCACCAGGGCATCAGCCACTTCAACTGCCTACCTTAGAGGAGTACCTACCAAAGATATCCTGGAAGCTGCATCTTGGAGTTCAGTGCACACCTTTACCAAACATTATCACTTGCCTCTTTACTCTAAATCCAGAGCTGGCTTTGCCACTGCAGTGCTGCAGGGCCTCATGGCCACCCCAAATCCTCTCTAGAACCAGCCACCTTACCTCAGCTTTGGGATTCAACTCAAGTGTAATGACTGCAGCAGTGAAACACAATGAACATAGTACAGTTTTGTACCTACCATAAATGTAGATGTTCGAATGTATACACTGCTGCAGTCCAGGTTACCCTCCCTCCATCCCCTCTTTCTTAGCTGGTACTTATCTATACCTTTCTACCCTATACTACCTATGTGGTGTATTTGCTGGTAACTGAAGGTTTTGGTTTTACTTTTTATGTATGTTTTATTAGCAATATGTATTGCCTACCTATTTGGGGGCACCTGACATCTGGGGCAAGAAAAACTGAAGAAAATGGCGTCTGCTGCATCTTATATACCCCTGGCGCACTGACGTCAGGGAAGAAACGACAGCAACCGATGCCGGACCAAGACTTTGGAACTCTGGCCGACTGCGGGACCACCTGACGGCAGGATAACCCAAGTGTAATGACTGCAGCAGTGAATACACTCGAACGTCTACATTTATGGTAGGTACAAAACTGTACTTTACTTTCATTGCTCTGTCCTTATGCAGCAACCATTTCAAAGACAAGTTTGGTAAAGAATTCCTCATAACAATATTTTTCATGAGACCTGATTTCATCGTGACCAAGAAACCCACCACTTTTGAAAGTCTTCTTTGTTGAAATAGCCATTTTGTTCCAGACCAGGCTGCAGGAGGGGACTAGGGCCAAATTCTTCTTTTCATTTTGGTGGAGTTTCAGTGGCCCAAAGGCATTCAAATTATCATCCCATCATTTTCTACACATTTCCTTCTGACGACTTTCACATGCTGTGCCTTGAGTTACAGACTTCTGACCCGTCTAACACCTGTTTCCTTGGTCACTGCTGTTACTTTGCCCACTCAAGCTCAGGTTTGATGATTTATTTCAATCTTATCCCACATGATTTACTGTCATCCTTATTAATAGAGATATAAGCAGCTGCTACTGCTACTAAAATTTTGCTTAATATGAAATTGTATCAGTTCTCCATTTCCTGTTGTATGTGTCACTGCAGTCAACAATTCTTTGATGATTTTTAGATGCATTAAATAACTGTTTTTGGCATGATCTTAGCAACCCATTATTATCCTAAACGGCTGGTAGGCATGGAAGAAAAAAAGACAGAAAAAGACATTTTTTCTACAGTTTCTCTTAACTGCATTTCCTTTTGTCTTGTCCTCTGAAATTGTGTATAGACTGGTCGTGAACAGTAGCTACAGCTTTTAGTAATCAAAGCAACATGTGGATTTGATGTTAATTTTCATTCATTCCTCAACCATTGGGTTCAGATATGATCCTCAGATCTGACTCAGCTGTTAACTAAAGCTTGTGACCACCAAAAACTCTCAAGCTCCTCCCTTTCCTATAATGCATCAACCCTAACACTCCTCATAACTTGTTTGCCAGTTTAGCATGAAGATGTGGTCACCATTAGCTCTCGAGTTAAGATAGCATTTTTGAATTCAGATAAGTGAATTTTTCTTTGTATAACTGTTAGTATTGTATTCTTTATTCTTTGTACCTCCCTTTCTACACTTTTGATTGTACCTATGCTGCTATTTCTATTCTTTGTACCCTTTTTAGGGTAATCTTTTTACCGTTGCTGGTATTTTCTGTCTTTTAAAAAAAAAAATTACTTTTCTCTTTTTATTAGCATAGGAATAATGTCTGAGAAAGGCCCTTTGCGGTTTAAAAAATGTACAGAATGCTGACATAAAATTCCACTTTCTGATGGTCATGCATTATGCGTGTGTTGTTTAGGCCCTCAGCACCTCAATATTGAATGCAAGATTTGTCAGAGATTTAATCCTAGGACCTTGGCTGAGTGGAAGAATAAATTATTATTAAAAGGACTTCTTCCTTTTTCTGAAGTGTTATCTGAGGCTCAACCCCCATCCAAACACAAGGCAAAAGAGCCTTCCAAGCTGTCTGGATCCTCTACAGCATCCTCTGATCCCGCCACTGAACCACCAAGGAAAAAGGCCAAAAAATTGTATCCGAAACCAGCTCCTGCATTAGCGTCTGACAATAAATCGACTTCATTGGGTCCGACTTTCTTGTTTCCAAAGCTGTTACCAAGGACAACATACTCCCCTTCCCTGGATCTGGTAGCATCATGCATACATCTCCCTTCCTGGTGATACAACAATGCTCAAAATCCCCATCACTGGCATGTTCTCATTCTTCCAAGAATCTCACTGAGGCAGATGTGAGCAGGATGATGAGGAAGTTCCTCTCCGTGCAAATACAGATGGGAGTTATTCCAGCTACTACCCCATCGGGTCAGGAAGCCCTTATAAGCACTACACCACCATTTTGAGCTCCTTCACTGATCTGACCAGTTGTTTTGGTGCCCTCGGATCAGAGTCTTCTGGGACCGTCAACTTCAGATCCGAAGATATTAGTCTCTTCAGATCCAAGGCTTACTCTGTGTGCTCCGGCTCCTACTGTTTCAGATCTGGATGACTCTCAGAGCCAAGGTGTCCCTGTTGGCTCGGAGGTGTTAGAGTCGATTCTGAAGTTTTAGGAGAAATCTCTGCCCCTTAGAGCTTTGGCACTGGATAACTCTGCTTCATCTTCTGCCTTGGGTAGGTTGCTTTCAGGGCAGGGAGAGCCAAGGGGTCAAATGCTTGAATTTATGGCTCTGTTGGCTTCCTTCTCACCAGAGTGGTCTGCTTTTGAGGAAGTGGAGAGAGTGTTTTCTGCTGTTGCAGGATGAATGGTTCCTCCCCTCATATCATCCATCTGGGTCCCGCATGTCTTTGCACACTGAGCCTCATTACCCTGGTTCACAGGTATAGCCTACCCAGAGGCTCCAGAATACCCAGCAGGGTATTACCATTTCTTCCGATACCTCTCCAGAACATTCCAACAAAGAGGTCCCTAGGAAGAGGAAGCACAACAGGAGGCACTTGGATTCCTCTGTGTCACCAAAGGCACTGATTTTGATGAAGGGGAAGGGTCCCCAAGATCACCACCTGAAGACATCTACTTTGGAGGCATCTTTGAAATCCTAAAGCAAAGAGGTGGCTGGTCAGTCCAAAACCCTTCCTCGGAGAAGTCATTGTTCCTGTAGGCTTTTGGGTTTGGCCAGTCTGCCTCCTAGGTGACTCCATCCACAGATGAGCTCATTGATTTGGTCTCTTGGTAGGCATGGAAGGAACCTGATATAGTTAAGCCAATCCACAAGAGACCAGATCAGATTCTGGCACCACCTGTAGATAGGGAATTTTGGAGCAAGGGAGTCCCCATAGATGCCATGGTCATGGCAGCGGCCACTAAAACTGAACTCATTGAACAGAGTTTCTCTGTCCATCCCCCTAACAGGAGGCACTGGACAGATTTGGGAAGTGTGTGTATGCCTCAGTGACATTTGTTCTCAGATCGCTGAACTACCTTGCCCATTTCACAAGACTTCAAATGGATTTGATAAAGGAACTGTCAAATAATTTTTTTAGGAACCACCACTGCTGAGGCTCAGGCTTCTGTGGCATCACAGTTGGCTTCCCTATTATCGGTTTGTAACTCATCAATGAGACTCATCTCACATGCAGCTGAAGGTACCTCAAGGGCAGTGGGCTCAGGCATATCCATTATGAGGCATGCTTGGATGTGCTTCTGTGATTTTGCGGAGCCCTTAAAGTGCTCATTCATCAATGCTGCTTTTGACAGTACATGTCTGTTTGGCCCAAAAGTGAAAGACACCCTCTCCAGGTGCGAAAAGGATGAAAAGACCCTCTCTGCAGTGGGCATATGTTTTTTGATTCCTCAAAGGACCTTCTCAAGGAATCAGCTAATTGGTTGAAAGATGTGGTTCAGGAAGTCCCAGGGTCCTTTCCAAGATCCACGTTGAGATAGTTCCCCCAAGGGCATTTTCTGATGGACCCTATTAGCACTCCTGAAAGGAGACCCAATTGTTTCCCACTGGAGGCAGTTGGAGGTTGTTTATCTGTGCACCAGAGAGCCTGGCTAGAAATCACAAAGGATACTTGGGTGCAAAGAACTCTATCCAGAGTTTATATAATTTCCTTTTCCCTTCCTGACATACTATCCAGCTAGAGGAAATTGGCAGAAATAGTAATTCAAAAGCTGCTAGAAAAAAGTGTCATCCAGGAAGTCCTAACAGACCAAAGTGAATCTGTAACTTACTCAAGATTCCTTTTAGTACCAAAGAAAACAGAGGACTTGAGACCAATTTTGGATCTCAGTATCTTGAACAAGTCAGTTCAACGCACAAACTTTCAGATGGTCACAGTTCAGTCCATTCTGCCATTTTTGAGCAAGGACAATTGGATGTCTTCAGTAGACCTTCAGGATGTGTATTATCTAAAAAGGAAAAGACAATACATAAAGTATCTATGCTTCCAGCTGGGAGCCATTCACTGTCTGTTCAGGGCACTGCCCTTTGGCCAGTTGGTCCCTGTGTTCCTTTGTATGGCAAACTAAGAGTCATTATTAACCCACCTACACCAGTATTCCTCCAGTGTAGTGGAATAGCATGTGAGAAAAGTGCATAATCTTTGGTAGGCTATGATTTGTGTTTCTTGATTAGTGTACTGCAGGAGCATCTGTCGTGTCTTTTCTTATTTTTCCTTTATAAAAACACTTGTATCCAGGCATTAACATGCCAAGTCTCAAGCACTAGAAAACCATGTTATCCTGTTCAGTAGATTGGAGAAGTCATCATAGTTACATTATATTTATTGTGTATTTGTGCAAGAATTAAAGAATTCTCTGTGTGATATGTTTGCTCTGTCAAGTTCTCCTAAGCCTTTCACGACCCATTTTGGGCTACATCTTGAAGTTGTTCTGTGTATGGTAAGAGATGATTTTTTTTTCACACTTTTAGGAATTCCTTGCTAGTTTTGGAACTGAAGAGTGAGTTATGTAACTTATTGAAACATAATGGGTCTTGAGAAATTCCGCTTTGCTTGCCAGTAGGTTCACTTGCTCCTAACTCAGCTATCCCATATGGGAGCTAAGTCAGAAGGTACAGCAGACAGTGGTGTTTTTCCTACTTGAAGATTTTCCAGTGATGGCATTTTATTTCTGTTGCTGTTCTGTAGCATATGTATGCACTGTCCTGTTCATGTGCAGCTAGATAGGTTAGATAGGCCCGGAGAATTTTTGATCTGAAGTAGGATATTCATTTGTCTGCAACCTGTGGGTTATGGATCCGATATCGGATCCGAACCGGCATAGTTTTCCAGCTATGGATCCAAGCTCTCAGCTCCTCCCCTCACCCATAATGCCCTGCTCTACCCTCATGACCCCAGATCTTGTTTGCCGCGCTGGTAACTGGATGTGGATTTCATAGCTCTCAGCTAAGTGGATTTTTCTTGTTCAAAAATAGAGAATTTTTTTCTTTCTTTAATATTTTTTGTGTGAAAGTAGTAGGTTTCCCGTTTATATAGACTGTTTTTAAGTGTATTTTAAGTTACAGTAATAATTTTTATTCCCTCCCCTCGCTGTACGTAGAGTGTGTGTGTAGGCCTGTGTGCTTTATTTTTTGTTTAAGTTACTTTTCAGTAACTTTGGGTTATTATAGACTATGGCTGAACAGCCTAAGTCTATATTTTCCAAATGCTCCGAGTGTGGCCATAAGCTCTCTCCGGCTGATGGCCACACTCGGTGTGTTAAGTGTCTTGGGTTGAACACCTCACATCTGGTTGTACCATTTGTGCAGGGTTCAACCCCAGGGCTGAGGGAGCGGAGGTCCAAGCTGGTCTTGGCGGGTCTTTACCGCCGGACTCGGCTCCGACCTCCGCTCCTTCGGGGACTCCTGCGGCTGCAGTAGTTCCCCTGTGGCACCCTCCTGCTCCGGGGACTCAAACTCCCGCTTCTGGAGAGGAGAGGGATGCATCTAGAAAGGACCGGAGGAGAAGCACCACAAGCGGCGGGCGAGACCTCTGTTTCGCCCGCCAGCTGCGGCTTCTCCCGGCTCCGTCGGTTCGGTCTCCTCCTTCTCGGCTCCGGTCCCTGTTTGCTTCTCACGGGTCCCGAGGAGGAGGAGACCCGATCTCCGTCGAGGCTATCGAGGAGGCATTCCAGGCCTACCTCGGTAGCCTCGTCGAGATCCACCCATAGCCTTTCGATGCTGATCTGGACGGATGATGAGAAGGTTCATCCAGGCCCAGATGCAGATGGGAGTGCTCTTGCCTCCCCTCCGGGAGCTCAACACCCTTTTAAGCCTATTGCTCCTTCTCCGACCCGCTACCGGGTTCGGAGCAACTGGAGCCGAGCAGCCGGGCGGGGAGGTCGGAGCCGATAGTACTTGGTACCGGATCCGACCCTGCCCTCAGTCGTCGGACCCGATCTCGGAGCCTGGATCCGAGCCGGATCCGGGGATCAGTGCTCGCCGGCGCCGTCTGTGTCGGGCGCACTGTCCCCGGATCCGAGTGCCGGCGCCGGCTCCGATCCACTCTTCGGATCGAGGGGGAGCCGATTGCCGGATCCTTTGGTGAGGTCGGCTCCCCTTCGGCTTTTGATGTAGTGGAGAGGGCTCTGTTGAGGGTCTCCGGACCCCGGCACTTGCTTCGGCTCCGTCCAGCGCTCCCTCTGCACTGGGCCAGGCTTCCACCATCCGGCCCCTGGGACAGCCCGTTTCTGTGCCCCAAGTTGCTCCCATGGAGCAAAGTGCTGCTTGCGAGGACTCCTCTGACAGCCCCGGAGGAGGCTCCTCGCAAGCATACGTGCAAAGGAGGCACATTGACTCCTGAGTCTCTCACTGAAGACACGGACTTGGAGGAAGGGGAAGGCTCCCACGGTCACCCGAGGATGTCTCCTTCGGAGACATCATGGAAATGCTCCGTATTAGGGGGTGGTCTGCCCCAAGTCTTCCTCGGACGAGTCCGTGTTCTTGGAGGCATTCGAAACGGGCCCGTCTACCTCTTGGGTGTCCCCCCCTGCCGACCCCCTGGTGGACCTTATTACCACCAGGGCGTGGAAGGAACCGGACACCGTGGAGCCAATTCCCAAAAGACCTGATAGAATCCTTAGCCCGCCTTCCGACAGGACCCATTGGAGTAAGGGGCCTCCTGTAGATGCCATGTTGATGGCGGCCACAAAGAGGGAACTGGCTCAGGAGAGTCCCTCAGTCCACCCACCGAGCAAGGAGTCTCGGATGATGGACCGCTTGGGAAGCGGATGTTCAGTTCGGCGACCTTCTCGGTAAGGGCGCTGAACTATTTGGCACATGTTATTCGGATGCAGCGGGACCTTATTAAGATACGCTGCATCCCCTGAGTCCATTTCGGAGGAGGACAGAGTTCTGCACTCCACCAAAATGGCCACTCTTAGGTCAGTCACAAATACTTCTGTCGGCTACTCTCCCATGCTACGGAGGGCGCTAGAGCGAGGACAGGACTGGTCACGAGGCGTCAGGCCTGGCTCCGCCACTGCGATTTTTCTGAGCCCTTCAAGGCGTCGTTTGCGAGCGCCTTTGATGGTTCTGCTCTGTTTGGCAAGACCGTTGCGAGGCGTTGACCCAGAGCGAGAAGGACGGAAGGCGCTGTCTGCCGTCGGAATCCGCTTCTCTGCACCCCAGAGGCCCTATTCTAGGAACCAAAGGGTCAGAAGAAGATGTGGTTCGAAGTCGCAGCAGTCCCAGCCTGCTCCGGACAACCAGTCCTTCAGCGGCAGAGGAGGACAGGGAGGACGCCGCCCTAGGGGCAGAGGGGCTCCCAGAAACTTGGGTCCAGGGAACCTTTCTCTGAGCGGCCCGGCGCAGCAACCCTGAGGGTTGCCCGACTGCTCTACTCTGGAGGCAGTCGGGGCGTTCCGGGGCACCTAGCGGCATGGGAGTCCATAACATCGGACCGCTGGGTTCTCCAAATCATATCCAGGGGATATCGCATTCCTTTCCTTCACCTTCCAAAGATGAAGTCCCTCCCAGGCGTACCACCCGGTCAAAGGGAGGCCGCTTTGGCAGAAATTGGCCATCTGCTAGAGAAAGAGCCATCCAGCCCGTTCCCCAGATCAGATCGGATCAGGGTTCTACTCCAGATTCTTTTAGTGCCAAAAAGACGGGGAACTAAGACCAATCCTAGACCTCTCTCTCTTGAATCTGGCAGTCCCCAAAGAAAAGTTCGAATGGTCACTCTACAATCTATTCTCCCCTTCTGGGAGAAGGCCACTGGATGTGCTCGATAGATCTCAAGGACAGCGTACTACCACATCCTAATGGACAGGCGCTCAGGAGGTTTCTCCGCTTCCGGCTGGGAGCCAGTCACTACCAGTTCGGGTCCTTCCCTTTGGTCTCACCACAGCCCCAGGGTGTTTACCAAAGTACTAGCAGTGGTAGCGGCCCACCTGAGGCTTCAGGGGTGCAGGTCTTTCCCTACCTGGACGACTGGCTCCTTACCGCCCCAACAAGGCATCTACTTCTCTCGTGAGACTCCTTTCTCCATCTTGCTCCATTTCTGGGCATCACAATAAATACAAACAAGTCCAACCTGGCACCCACTCAGCTCTTAGATTTCATAGGGGCCAGACTAGACACAAGGAGTTCTGAGCCTTCCTCACTGCGGACAGAGTTCTAAATCTGCAGCTCCAGGTGCGGGCCATTCTCCATTCATGTTCTGTTCCAGCGGAGTTGGTCCTGAGGGCTCTAGGGTCCATGGCTTCGTCGATAGGCGGGCCGGACAGTCCAAGGCACGTGGAACGATTCAGAGACCTTACTGCATATCAATGTTCTAGAGATGAGAGCAGTGCTCTTAGCGTTGCTAGCACTTCAGGACTTTCTTCCCGTGGGAACAATTGCGATTCAATCGGACAATATGTCTGTTGTCTGGTACATCAACAAGCAAGGGGGAACAAGGTCTTACCCTCTTTGTCGAGAGGCCATGAGAGTTTGGGAATGGGCAATCTCCACCAATCGCTTTCTCATAGCAACGCATTCGGGTCGGTCCAACATCTTAGCGGACAAGCTCAGTCGCACCATTCTGACCCCTTACGAGTGGTCTCTCAATTGTCAAGTAGCGGGCATATTCGCCGGTGGGGAACCCTTCATGCGATCTTTTGCATCTCCCTCAAACACCAAGTGCGACAGTTTTTGCTCTAATACCTCCTCCGGAGGTACCCCAAGAGCAGCTCTGGTGCATGCTTGGCCACCCGGTCTTCTGTATGCCTATCCACCCTTGCCTCTGATGCTGCAAGTTCTTCAGAAACCTCTCGGGTGGGTTGCAGAATGATTCTCATTGCTCCATTCTGGCCTCGACAGATCTGGTTCCCCTTCCTAAGGTCTCACTCGGTGAATCCTCCTTGGATTCTAGATCCCATTCGGATCTGATATCCCATCCATCCTGCATTCCTCCTCCGAACCTGGACAACCTGAAGCTGACCGCTTGGCTGCTCCAGTTCCACTCTTGATAAGGACTCGGTATTTCTTCACCGGTAAAGGCTATTTTGGTGGCGGCTCATAAACCATCCACTAGAAAGGTTTACCGAAGCAAATGGAAACGTTTCTCTGTGTGGGCGGAGCGGCAAGGCCTAAACCCCTTCACGGTTCCTCTCCCGGTAGTGCTTGATTTTCTAACCTCTCTCTTTAATGATGGTGCCAGCAGTTCCACAGTCAAAGTTCAACTGGCGGCAATTTCTCACTATCACATTGGTCAAGAGTCTAATCCTCTTATGTCAGCCAAATTGTGCAAAACATTTCTTAAAGGTACTTTCCTTCTCAGGCCCCCTATAAAGCAAGCAGTTTTGGGCTACATCTTGAAGTTGTTCTGTGTATGGTAAGAGATGATTTTTTTTTCACACTTTTAGGAATTCCTTGCTAGTTTTGGAACTGAAGAGTGAGTTATGTAACTTATTGAAACATAATGGGTCTTGAGAAATTCCGCTTTGCTTGCCAGTAGGTTCACTTGCTCCTAACTCAGCTATCCCATATGGGAGCTAAGTCAGAAGGTACAGCAGACAGTGGTGTTTTTCCTACTTGAAGATTTTCCAGTGATGGCATTTTATTTCTGTTGCTGTTCTGTAGCATATGTATGCACTGTCCTGTTCATGTGCAGCTAGATAGGTTAGATAGGCCCGGAGAATTTTTGTTTTTGTAGGCATGTAACATCCTACTTTTAACAGAAGCACGTTCTGTCTTGATTTTCCTTCCTTAGTCGGATATCTCTAGGTCATAACTTTGGAAATAATGCATATGGCCTTTCTGGTATCATTTGATTTTATTTTTTTTCCCCTCTGCAATGTCCCTAGTACTGGGCCATCCTACTTCATTAAAAAGTGAGGTCACTTGGTTTGTTCTGCTCAAAGAGCCTCAAAGTATTCACATTTTAAAATTATGGTCACTTGTGGGAAGCACAACAGAAACCTGACTCTGAAAATCCTATTTGTGCATAAATGAAACATAAGTGAAGAATGTAACAGTGCAGCATTGTAATCATAAAGTTGCATTTTCCATGCTTAATAGCTTAGAAAAATAAATGCATATTTTCAAAGTCCAGAGATATTTCAGAAACAAGAAAGATACCGTTTAAAGTCAATAATTGTCTTCAGGGACAGTCAGTAATAACAGAAAATTATAATGTTTGGGTTTTTACCAACCTGTGTCTTGTTTGCTGGCCAGAATTTTCAACACCGTTGCCTTTGTTCCTGCGAAGATCGGTGCTAATCTTGCCCTGGTGTTCCATGGAAACCTGCTTGGTGTGTAAGGCACTTATCTATAGCGAAGATTGCAAGGATTTTTCTTCATTTCAGCTGTCCACTTTAATGCTTCACATCCTGCACCAAAATTTGAGTACATCTGTCTGTGTAATGTCCAATTCTCACATGTAGCCTCTACACGCACGGTACCCTTGGTCTGTCCTTCCCCAGTTACTTCAGACCATAAACATGTGAGGTTTGCCTTCAAAATCTCCTAAACTCCTGGAACAACATGTCTGAATTTAGGGGCTTCATATGACAAACCTCATACAGTTATATGGCAGAATCTCAAAATTCGGTTTACTATCATTTGTGCGAATGACAATCTGACAACACGTATTATGACAAATGTCAGATTGTCATTCACAAAATGTTAAGTGTATTGCAAAGTCGAACGCTTATGTAAATGCAGTAGTGCAGTCACATAAGTGTGTTCAACAAACTGTACAGAGATTGCGGTACAGTGAGGTTTAGAAATGTATCCATATCCCCACTGTAGTACCATCTCAGAATTGGAATATATTGTTAGCAGGGGGTGTGGGGGGCTATGTGCTATGTTGTATAGGAGTTTCATTTACATGAGCTCCTATACAGATATCTCGTGATGTTTTCGAAGGCAATGTCAACTCTGCTGAGTCGACATTGTAACATGGTTGAGATTCTGGTTTCGATGGTTTACTTCGAAATTGCGAATGGAAATTGTTTTGCCTGTCACAATTTTGGTAGTCATCATCATCTTCTTTCGGCTGTTCCCATTAGGGGTCGCCACAGCAGATCACCTGTTTCCATTTCTTCCTGTCCTCTGCATCTTGCTCTGTCACACCAACCACCTACATGTTCTCTCTCACCACATCCATAAACCTTATCTTAGGCCTTCCTCTTTTCCTGTTACCTGGTAGCTTCATCCTTAGCATCTTTTTCCCAATATACTCAGCATCCCTCCTCAGCACATGTCCAAACCAACGTAATTGTGTCTCTCTGGCTTTGTCTCCAAACCTTCCAACCTGGGCTGACCCTCTAATATACTTATTCCTAATCCTGTCCACCCTCGTCATACCCAGTGCAAATCTTAACATCTTTAATTCTGCCACATCCAGCTCAAACTCCTGCCTTTTTGTCATTGCCACTGTCTCCAACCCATATAACATAGCTGGTCTCACTACCCTCTTGTAGACCTTCCCTTTCACTCTTACAGGTACTCATCTGTCACAAATCACTCCTGACACTCTCCTCCACCCACTCCATCCTGCCTTTACTCTCTTCTTCACCTCTCTTCCACACTCACCGTTACTCTGAACTATTGACCCCAAGTATTTAAACTCATCCACCTTCGCCACCTCTACTCCTTGCATACTCACCATTCCTCTATCCTCCCTCTCATTCACACACATATATTATGTCTTAGTTCTGCTGACCTTCATTCCTCTTCTCTCTAGAGCATATCTCCATCTCTCCAGGGTCTCCTCCACCTGTTCCCTACTCTCACTACAGATCACAATGTCATCTGCAAACATCATAGTCCACGGGGACTCCTGTCTGATCTCGTCTGTCAACCTGTCCATCATCATTGCAAATAAGAAAGGGCTCAGAGCTGATCCTTGATGTAACCCCACCTCCTCAAACGCATCCGTCACTCCCATCGCAGACCTCACCGCTGTCACACTACCCTCGTACATATCCTGTACCACTCTTACATACTTTTCTGACACTCCTGACTTCCTCATACAATATCACAACTCCTCTCTAGGCACCCTGTCATATGCTTTCTCTAAGTCTACAAAAACACAATGCAACTCCTTCCGACATTCTCTGTACTTTTCCATCAACACTCTCAGAGCAAAGATCGCATCTGTAGTGCTCTTTCCTGGCATGAAACCATACTGCTGATCACTAATCATCACGTCCCTTCTTAACCTTGCTTCCACTACTCTTTCCCATAACTTCATGCTGTGACTGATCAGTTTTATCCCTCTGTAGTTACTACAGCTCTGCACATCACCCTTATTCTTAAAAATCGGTACCAAAACACTTTTTCTCCATTCCTCAGGCATCCACAATTTTGGTAGTAAACCTCAAAATTCACTATTGATAGCACTAGTTCAGATGCTGACACAACCATCAACTTCACAAATAACTACTCTGTGCATAGAATTAGTAATCATAACCAAAGCAAAATACAAATGGAAACTAAAAAGTAAAAATGCACTGGGGGTCCACCAACATAAACATTACAAGAGAAAAACTTCTTAAGTTAGACAACTGATCCAAAATTCCTCATAACAAAGATAGTATAAAATGTATTACCAGAGAATTAAAAAATACTTTTGGGACTAGTAAAACAACCAATAACCTTAGGATAGCTTTTGAAACCAAAGATAACTACAAGTCCTCCTCTAGCTTTGTTGAGAAACTAAGGAACAATGCACAGCAACATACTGAATTTATCCTAAGTAGGACCACCCATTTGAAACAAATAGATACAGCAAACAAGTTTAGTTTAAACTTCACCTCCCCAAATATCTGTCCGAACTCCACACATCCCAGAATGCCTTACAGTCTGTGTTAATAACCAAAGAACATGTTCTAAAGGTGCTGCTGAGGACCAAAAATACTTCCTCCATGGGACCTGGCAATATACCTGGATAGTTAATAAATAGTGCTAAACATGCCCTTACCAAACCTCTTGTCAAATTGTTTAAACTAACCAAATCTTAGCCATAGGATTTGTTTCTGAATTATGGTGCACTGCAGGAGCGATGCTCATACACAATTGTAGCCCTGCCACAGACCCTGGTAATTGTAGACCTGTCAGACTTCTGAATCTGATCTTCAGAGTCATGGAGCATATCATAGGTAGTCGCATCAGTTATGACATAAAACAAATCCCATTAGGCTAGACTGCCAACAGTCTGGCTTTGTCAAAGGGAGATCCTGCCTGTTAAATCTAGTTTCTGTTTCTTCAAGAAGGTCACACAGGCTGCTTCCAACAGTTATGCTATTCACACAGCATATCTTGGCTTAGAACTTTTACACCATAACTCATGCAGGTATTGTATATAAGCTAAGTGCTTGATGTATAGTTCCTTACTGGTTAAGTTGTATAGCAAACTGGCTAAAAGACAGAACCCACACAGTGTTTGTGGAAGGTGGCCTGTCTGAAAGTATGAGCGTAACCAGTGAAGTCCCCCAGGAATCTGTACTGGCCCCCTCCTTTTCAGCAGTAACTTCTGTAATCCCCAAACTGAGATCCAGGACCTCTGGTTAACTAAGTGTGCAGATGATTGCAAATTGGGTGTTATTTTCAAGATCTGCTCCGACACATGTACCTTTCAGAAATAGTGGTTAATATTTGCTGTAGTGAAAATGGGCTCAAATTAAATGTGAAAAACTGTAGTATCAGTTTGGAAACAGTCTCCTACCCTCAAAATATATTACAAACAATTCTCCACTACTAAACTCAGTTACATGGCAGAATCTCATGTAGAAGGAGACCTGGGTTGACAGTTTCCTCTCTTTCAAACATTAGAAGGGTTGCTACCTTTTCAAATGCCTAAAGCTGGACATTTTTGTAGAAACATGAGATTTTGCAAGACAAAATAAAAGCTTATTCTTGTAGAGTTTGAGTTGCTTACATTTCACATAACATTTAGGTGTTTCAGATACTAAATAATTATTTTATATAACTACAGAAAACTTTGGAATAGTTTTGCTTAAAATCTCAGGACATTCACAGTTTACATTTTTTTTCCACAGAACACAACTTCCTAAATAGGACTGTCCTGCGCAAAGAGGGACAGGTAATAACCCTGATCATCATATGGCAATTATTGTCAGAAAAATCTTATTCTTCCTCTTACCACATGCTAATACTCAAGTTTGTATCATCCAGATCCAACAATGTCATTGTTCCCCTTGTATTTAGCACTGGTTAGACTAGTTATAGAGAACAGTGCAGCCCTTGGGGTGTACCTCACTTGACATATCACAACTAGAGAATCCCCAGAGGATCCTAAGATTATGTCAGCCTTAAATACAATGATTTTCCAAGACAGAAATGAAGCTCTATCCCTTCATTCAGTATTTTACAGATTCTTGATGAGAAATCTATGCCTTGCCTACCATGCTGTTAGTGTTACATATCCTGCTATCCTTGATCTCCTTTATATTTGCAAGTCTAATAGCTTAGCAAACACCAGAACCAGGAACCTAAATCTTCACCACCAGATAAATAGAATTTGATGGAGATGGATTCATCATGCAGCACTTACCACTTCTCTGGAATAAACTGTCCCTGTATGTTATGCAGTGGAATACATTATCATCTTTCAAACAGAACCTGGATTGGGTACTTTTAAATTTACTCTGGAACTAATTGTCTTGGCCCCCTTGAGAAAGGGGTTACAGCCAGAGGGTGGTATTGGCAAACTGTTGAAGGTTGTGAGGGGAGATAAAGGCAGACATGCAGAAATGGCAGATACATGGGCTTTAACTGAAGAATAAGCCAGGCTTGCCTTGAGCAGCTCACACAAGTAAGAAAGGACTAGGGGAATATGCACTGAAAATGGATCTAGTCTCTTATTAAGACACCAGATGGAGAACCTGTTTCCATTTGGACAAGTAGGACCTCCTTGTATTAGGTTTCCTGGTCTCCTGCAGGACTAGAAGCACATCCTCAGAGAAGAGGTGTCTGAAAGGAATTAGAAGCCCATCACCCACAAGGTCAGGTTCAGTGTTGCTAAATGTGGATGAATGAGAGATCCCTTGTCTTGTGTGAGTAGATCCACTCTGTGAGGTAACCTGTGATGACTGCCCTTGGCTAATTGCAGAAGAAGAGGGAACCGATACTGTCTTGGCCAAAAGGGGATCACCAACAAAGTTTTTGGTTTATCCTTCTGTATCTTCAGCAGGACTTTCAGAATTAGGGGGAAGGGGGAATGCGTAGAGAAACATACCCTTCTGTGAGAATGATAGGACATCCATCTTCCAAACCAGAGGGTGTGGGACTCTGGCACAGAACATTGGAAGTTGTTTGTTCATAGGAGAGACAGAGATCTATTTGAGGTGTACACCACTGGTGAAGAATGTCCAGAAACACATCCCTGTGGATCATCCGTTCATGGGCTTGTCATAGATCTGCTCGGTTGTTAGTATGTTATAGTGTTTAGCTTAACATGCACTTTATTAGTTTAACTTGAACTAGATTCAAATTTGGTTTAACAATCAGTCAGTGTTCATGTCTTTGCAGTCTCTGTGTATCAGCCATCTCACAGATTGCACTGTGACCTGTTAAGGCTTTCATAAAGGAAGCTCTTTTCCCAAGTCCACCAAGAAGACATCTTACTTTTCCTTAGGATTTACACTTAGGTTCACACTAATTGAAGTTTCTATGATCTCAGTAGACAAAACTGCAAAATTAATGTCACCTTTTACAGTGAACATGAAAGTAAGCATTTTGGCAGGTGTGAGCCCTCACACCCCATACCTAAGCTCAAACTATACTGATTCTCTGATCAGTCAGTCTCGTTAGTTGAGGGGAAAGCTTTCATATCCCTAAGTTGCTGTGATTTCAGAATATTTTTTTTGCAAGATGGCAGTAAGAATTCAGCTAAATTAAGTTATCTGAGCAAAGTAGTGTTGATACAATTCATGCATCTCAGTTCTTTTGAAGATTCACAAGTTGACTTCACCTCACTTTGAACTAGTGCATATAGTGGAGTTAAACTTGTCACATTGTGTGTGTGCGCGCGTGCATATGTGTGTGTGTGTGTGTGTGTGTGTGTGTGTGCGCGTGCATGCGTGTGTTTGTGTGCGCGTGTGTTTGTGTGTGTGTGTGTGTGTGTGTGTGTGTGTGTGTGTGTGTGTGTGTGTGTGTGTGTGTGTGCGCATTGTTACAGCAAATTTTCAAAGTTACAATATTTTATGGGTAAAGCATTATATTTGGTGTTGCACAGTAAAGTGTAATGAAAATGAAGCTGTTTTTTTCATGCCAAAACTGCATATCATTCAACTGACAGTCTTACCTAAACTATTGGAATGATAGAGAATATGGTTTGTATTTGCTGGGATGTACAGTGGCAGTTCAGATGATATGATGGTATAACTAGTGACTTCAAAAAGACTGGCCTTTATTGTTTCACTCGTATGGAAAATAATTCAGTAAGCAGGAACTTTCTAAATGGCTGAGCCCACCATATTGTCTTTCTGCTATAATAAGAATTAATTAATCTGAGAGAACAGATACATTTACAGGTTATGAAATGTTTCTGCACAAGGTATTTCAGAAGCAGCTGTGTGGCTTCCAGTGCACACCTGAAAATTCTTCAAGCCAGAAACATAGTCCATGAGTAGGGCAGGTTTAGAAATGGTTATGCTGTAGTATATCCTGTAGCTGACCACCTTCCTTGGGTACTTCTTTGGAATCTACCAAGTTGTGATGTATACTGACCTTCTCTAAAATGATAGTACAGTTGTGTATAAGAATACTTTCCATAACAGTAGATGCTCAAGAAGAGGACACTTTAATAGTTAAACTGCCTCCCTTGGTTTCCCTAAGAAGGGGGATATACAGCATTTTATTTTAATGTTTTATTAAACTACAACACAGCTGTTTTTTTGTGGTTATGTATATTATTTTATCATAATGTATTATTAAACTGTTGTACAGATGCTTCTTTTGGTTATAGAGTCATACCCCAGGGGGGCAATTTTTAACCTAACCAGGCTTCCCAGATGTATCTGACACGTTTTTATTTACTAGGGATATTTTAAGGTGTATATCTAGGCTTGGGCATGGGTGATCAAGCATTTACAGGCTGCCTTTGACTACCAGAGACATAGGTGCCAGACCAAGGGTACATTTTCAATTCCCCATCCACTGGTTCAAATTACACATGAATTGGGTTAGGTAAGAACTATTGCTTCACATGGACAGAAAACCTGTTCCAGAAAAGGGTAGTCTGAGATGCATACCTGCCCCTCCAACATGTATTGTTTAAGTTGCAGATGAGGTTTAGGTAATTCTAATGCTTTTTGTCTTGCAACAGTTCCATCAGAGCGGGATTAAAGGATGCACTGTATGCCAGGCATAGATGCCAGGCATAGATTGCTTCTCAGCAGTCTGTAGAAGACAGAGTATAGGGATAGGACATTGGGGTGGTCCAAGTAGGACATGTTTACACCCTGTGTTCATTTTGTGAGGAACCCCTGTGGATGCTCAATTTCTTGCATATGTTTGGTCAGGTAGATACCAAGGGGGGTATTATTCTTAATTATTGGTCTGATGATGGCTGAGTATAGTGGAACAGTAACATCCTTGGACCTAGATGCCAAACCATTGCTTATAAATTGCGCAACATAGAGTGATTTCCTTACTCCAGTAGACATATGACAGTCAAAGGTCATGTTACTGTCTACATGCACCACAAATCCCTAATCAATTGAGGCTAATCTTAGGGGTGTATTATCAGTGTCATAGTTTCCAGGGGTGGCCATCTTCCCAAAGCATATGATTGGGTTTTTTGGCACTGAGTTTTAGACCATGGCTCTGGCACCAGTTATTAGTTTGGGTCAGGCCATCTTGAAGGGTATCTGTATTTTTGGGAGATTCTATGACTGCACCTGGTTTGCAATTTTATGTAAACTTAGTCAGTCAGAGGCTCTTGATGTTGGCCTTTACTTCAGAGAAGTAGATGCCAAAAAGAAGTGGCCCCAGTACCGAGCCTTGAAGAATTATGCTAATGATTGGTCTCTTTGAGGACTTCTTGGGTCCTGTTTGTGAGCCATTTGGCTATCCAGTGAGTGACAAGCTTATATCTAATTTTGTGACTCTGTCTACAATACCTGAGTGACCTGTTATTATGGGTGGGAGGATAGCATAATGGTTAGGGTGTTTACCTTGCAGACACAAGGTGCAGGGTTTGATTCTCACATGGGGTAATTGGCTAGGCTTAAAATGGCCCACAAGGGCAGTCAGCCTAGTACTAACCTATGAACATATGTTAAATATTTTGTCCAGGTCAAGGTAGAATGCATGCCTCATTTTGTCTTCATCCATTATTTTAGTGACCTTCTTAAAGAAGTCCACCAGGTTGTGTAGGCATGACCTGCCCTTGACAAAACCAAAATGGGTTGTTTCCAGTGTTTGAAAGTTTCCTGTGCCACTGATTGTTGTTTCCATGATAATTCTTTCCATGGTTTTGCATATGACACTAGTCAGACTTATGGGTCTGAAGTTACCTGGATCCATAGATGGCCTGCCCTTGTGCAGAAGAATGACAGTTGCAGACCTCCTTTCTGGTGGCGATAGTTAAATAGTAATTCCAGCGGTCAGGATAGATAATGTGTTGTGCTGTTTAGGAGGCATCCTGGGTTATTTTTGAGGCCCGTCACTGCAGTGTTTTTGACCTTGGAGAGTGCTTTGAGGACTTGGTCCCTAGTGATAGCCGGGGGAGTTATGATTGAGTTTATTTCCTGAGGGGTGTATGGGTGGGAAAGGGATGGGTAAAATTTTAGCCAAGTTTGTCAGACAGTAGATTTGCAAGCTCACTGTAGGTGGCTGCATTTACAATTATTTTGGCACATTGTTGTGTATTGTCTCTGAGGTTGTAGATATGTCTGAAGAATGCCTTGTGATTGTCTGTGACATGCGGGGTTGTTTTCACCTCAAATTTGGCTTTTAGTCCCATGAGTTGTTTAGATTAATGAAGAAGTTTTTACCTTGCTGGACACTGCACTTGTTATTTTTTGCCATGATTTCCTATTTTTTGTTATATAACCTATTGATGTTCGGATTCCACCAGGATAGCTTTTTTTTTTTTTTTTTTTTTTTTTTTTTTTTTTTTTTTTTTTTTTGAGTTTGTCCTGTGCTTATTTTGGGTAATAACATGTGTCTCTATGCAGCTATTAACATAATTAAACAATTTGGCATAGGCAGTGATGTTCTTAGGGTTTGGGGAGCTTGAAATTTTGCCAAAGGGGTCACTCAATAGTAGAAAGTTTACCTTAGAATAATTCTTTAGTGCCAGGATTAGCTGGGGTCCCAGCTCTTATTTCTGTTTCAAGAGAGACATCTTTATGGTCCAGCCTGACCATTGACAACATTAAAATGTGTACATGTTTGGGGGGGGGGGCAACCTTCTCCAATGTTTGTGAGGACCAGGTCAAGGATGTTATCGGCCCTATTGGGCATGTATGAACTAGCTGGTCCAGAATGCTTGTGTTTACAAAGTCCAGGAATCCCTGGGCCTGCATGTTTGGGGTCATGTATGATTCCCAGTTTATAATGGAGTAGTTAGTCGCCCATGAATATCGTGTTGAGTTAAATAGGGAGTGTGTCCAGTACATTTAAGTATGTGTTATAGGTTTCTTGGGTCATAGATGGGGACCTGCAGCTTGCAAGGAAATAGTATGAGACTTTGTCACTGGTAATTGGGACATGGGAAAGCTTAACCATGTCATTCTGTTTCACTGGCCTTGAGATGATTGTTTTTGATGTAATTGAGGTACCCCCCACCCCCACCTTTTGTCCCTTCCTGTGTTGTAGCAGATCTAAATGTGTGGAAGGTAGCCCTGCACTGCCAGGGTATGCTCTGCAGCTTCAAACAATGTCTCAGTAACTACACAGACATCTGCATCCTCCAGGGTGAGGAAAGCTTGCAGGCAGTGGGGTTTCTTGTGCAGATTTCCAGCACTGAGCAGTAGCATCTTTAGATTTTCATGGACTGGTTTTGCTATGTCAGAATGTTTATCAGGTTGGCAATGCCTAAAAAAGAAACTGTGGAGTGGACATGTTTTTAGCCAGTATTCAAAACCCTAGAGGGGACAGGTGCAGACCATCCCAGGCAAAGCAGCATGGTCTGTCCATCATATCGTCCCACCCTGACAAATATTGTATCATCTTCGAATTACTTCTAAATCTAAGCAATTAAAGTCAGTTATCTTCTGTTCATGCTGTGATATTATCCTTAGAATACTGCTCAGTGCTAGTCTCATACAGGCCAGGGACACGTACTCCAAGAGCTCCATCACGTCTGTCTTTATATAGCCTAGGGAGGTACATCTCAGGTTTTTTATATTCACATAGGCTATGACCATGTCATACTAGCACTTGTGGTTCAGCAACCTGAGTGCTTGTATGATCTGGCAGATCCTAGCTAGAGAGTCATTGTCAGTTGCCTTAATCAGCCTGATGGTTGGGACATCTTTGTGTCTCACAAGGGAGTCCCGTTTGACCAAAATATTAGGCTATGTGGTGGTTTGGCTTATAAGTTTCGAAGCGGAGATGCAGTGAAATGTGGCTGTGTTTGACGTGGTGGGTGTTTTTGACAGAGTGCTTTTGAGGTTGCTAGGATATGTAGTGTAAGTGTAATGCCTGAGAGGCTTTTCAGGATTAAGAAGATTACATTTAAGAATCTCAATTTATGTAGATCTATGTGTCGGTCTGTATTACCTGTGGTGGGTGTTGTTTCTCTATCAAACAGTTTGGTATTGTAAGTACTCGTATGTGAGAGCCTTGCATCTAGTGATATTGGGCAACTGCAACTCTCACATGCCATGTCAGTTTAAGAATTAGGTGGTTGTCAGTAAATGTGATGCCTATATCCACCAAGCTGGCTGCAGAGATAGTAGGAAAGTGTATATCCATGGATCTGATGTTATCCTTGTTACTATCCCTCACTCATGGGTCTTGGATCCAACACAGCTTCTAGGCTCGAGCTCCTCCCACTCCCATGATCCCTTGCTGCCCTCTAAAACCCTCAGATCTCATTTGTCACACTCAGCACCAGACTTGGATTCTAGTGCTCGAGTTCCTGTGGGATAAGTACTGCTTTATTCAACAATTTTCTTCTTGCTTTATGAATTTGCTCTATCCGTAGTTATAGTTAGTCCCTCCCCTCCCATTAATATTTGCGTTATCTTGTTGTATTTTTGCACCGTTTTTTTCTAGTAGCCATCTATTTTGTTAGTGTAACTTTTGGTGTTCTGCTTGGAATACTTTTTAGTGTTGTGTTAGTTTAGTCAGTGGCGAAACAGAGCACTTTTGTCCATCCCCCCCAACTGCAAGTCCCAGGTGATCGACAGGCATGGAAAGCGGGTGTTCGCCTCAGCGACATTTGGGCTGCAGGCGCTCAACTACCTTGCACATTTTACGTGACTTCAAAGGGACCTGGTCAAGGAGTTTACCATGTTCCTTTCTGAGGTGCTGCCTACCGGAGAACTAAGCAAGGTGTCCCCCAAGCTATCCACACTTTCTTCCCTGGCTAATTCATCCATATGGCTGATTGCCAGTGCGACAGAAGGAGCCTCTTGGGTGTTCGGCACAGGCATCGCTATTCGGCATCATGCATGGCTGTGCCTTTGTGGATTTGCAGAGTCCTTTAAGGGGTCTTTCACCAACACCCCGTTCGATGGTTCTTCCCTGTGTGGCCCTTCGTTCAAAGAGACTCTCAACTGGAGTGAGCAGGAAGGCATGTCTTTGTTGGTTTTGTGACTCAGGTTTTCCACCCCTCAATGCTCCTTTTCCAAGATACAGTGAGGGGCCAGGAAAATGTGGTTTTGCAAGTTGAAGTCTGTCTTCCAGAACACTCAAGATGAACCCTTCTCCAGAGATCGGGGGAGAGAGTTCAAAGGCAGATGCCACCACAGGGGCAGAGGGGGTCCGCAAAATCAAGGCTGCATGGAACCCTTCTCTGAGAAGCCCCAACAGTGTTCCTGAAGAGCTGCCCAACTATCCTCCCCTGGAGGCAGTTGGGGTCATTTTCTTTGCACCCTTTGGCCTGGACAAGTATTACAAAACATTGTTTGGTGCTAAACATCATTTCCAGGGGTTATTCTGTTCTCTTTTCCCAGCCTCCTCCGGTCAGGAGATACTTCACCACCCCATCAGAGGAAGCTAGCTCAGGAAGAAGTGCTCAAGCTTCTTTGAAAAAGAGCCATCCAAGAGGTACCCCCAGGACAATGAGAATCCAGAACTTACTCACTTCTTTTTGGTGTCAAAGAAGATGGGGGACCTTTATCCAGTCCTGGACCTCAGCAGTCTCTATCTCTGTCAAGAAGTCCAAGTTCTGGATGGTCACTGTCCAGTCCATTGTGCCTTTGTTGTACAAGGATGATTGGATGTGCTCCGTAGATCTCCAGGATGCTTACTATCATATAAAAATAGACAGGCGCTCCAGGAGACATCTCCACTTTTGCGTAGGGGCCAATCACTACCAGTTCAGGACCTTGCCCTTTGGTCTCAACCCAGTGCCCCAGGTGTTCACCAAGTGCATGGCAGCTGTCGCAGCTCACCTGAGACTGCAGGTATTCCAGGTGTTTCCATACATTGATAATTGGCTCCTCACAGCTCCCACAAAGCATCTTCTGGCCACTGCCTCTCAGTAGCCACTATAACTTTTCTGTCAGTCAGACAGTACAGTGAATCTCCCCAAATCCAACTTGATTCCATCCCAGAATCTGGAATTCATCAGTATTCAGTTGGACACTGTCAAGAGATTGGTGTGCTGCTGCTCAGTCAGGTACACCTCATCAGATCTCATGTTCAGTGTCTTCTTGATCTGCCTCATCCCCAGCCCACCTTGTTCTCAGGGCCTTAGGGTCCATGGCGGCAGTCTATCTAGTGCCGTTTACCAGGCTCTGTATGAGGGTTCTACAGTGGACTCTAATGGTTCAGTGATCTTCCCTGGTTCATCTTATGTCAACTCTGATTCGCCTTACACCAGTGTGCAGTGTTTCCTTTGGTGGATCTGGTCTTCCGACCTCCTAGCAGGCAGAACATTCTGTTTCTCCCACCAGCACCACAGTGACCACGGACACTTCCCTGTTGGGGTGGGGTGGGGCATTTTCAGGGACAAACGGTCCAAGGCACGTGGTCCGAAGCAGAGACCAAACTGCATATCAACATCTTGGAGGTGAGGGCAGTCTTCCTCACATTGTAAGCCTTCCAGGACTGCCTCCCTCCGGCTACCGTTACACTTCACAAGGACAACATGGCTGTTGTGTGCTACATCAAGGAGCAAGGGGACACATGCTTGTATCTGCTTTGTTGCGAGGCCGTGAGAGTATGGGAATGGGCAATGTCCTTGGGGCACTTTCTCATTGCAATGCATATTCTCAGAGATTCCAACGTGCTGGCTGACAGACTCAGTAGGGCAATCCTGAGTCCTCACAAGTGGTCCTTGAATCCTTCGGTGGCAAAAGAGATCTTCCTTCACTGGGGTCAGCTGAGCTGCAATCTGTTTGTTTCCTCTCTCAACCACAAACGCAGCCAGTATTTTGCCCTGATTCCCCCAAATGGGGAGTCTCCCAGGGATGCTGTGGTCCATGATTGCCCCCTGGGTCTCCTTTATGCTTATTCTCCCTGGCCTCTCATTATCAGATTACTTCAGAAATCCCATCGCCTCAAGGCCACCTTGATCCTCATCGCCCCAGTTTGCCCTCGGCAGGTGTGGTTTCCCCTTCTTTGGTCTCATTTGAAGTACCCCCTTGTGTACTAGATCTCATTCCAGATCTAATTTCCCATTCCTCTCGCCTTCCGATTCCCAACCTACAGACACTTCATCTGATGGCATAGTTTGTCCAGTTCCAGTAATCCTGAATTAGCCCAGACTACCTTCTCCCATTAAGAACATTATCCTGCCCTCTCAGAAGGCTTCCACTAGAAAGATTTACACCAGTAATTGGAAACTGTTTTCTGTTTGGGCTAAGCAGCACAATATTTTGCTCTTCTTATCTTTTCTGTTTCAGGACAGAGCTAGCTTCTTGACTATCAAAGTCCAGTTGGCAGCTATTTCCAACTTCCAAGTTTGCAAGGAACCCACCTTCTCCTCTTGCTTGTGTAAAGCTTTTTTAAAAGGATTTTTTTCTGCTCCAACCTCCTGTCAAGGATCCTTCCCCTCCTTGGGACCTTTCCTTTTTGCTGCAGTCTCTCACACGTTCGAGCCTGCTGCCACATGTGATATCAAATTCTTGTCATGGAAGACTGCTTTTTTGTAGCCATAACATCTGCTAAAAGGGTTTCAGAGTTGCAGGCTCTTTCTATCAAACTGTGTTTCATGTTTTTTTTTATAAAGACAGAGTGGCCCTTCGAACTAACCCTTCATCCATGCTTAAGTTTGCCGCAGAAGCAAATTTGAACCAGTCAGTCTAATTGCCAGTTTTCTTTCCAAATTTTGCTAATTATCTCTTGCATATGCTAGATGTGCATAGACAACTGTGCTTTTGCTTAGATAGGATGAAGAGTTTCTGCAAGTCTGACCAGCTGTTTGTGGTGCTCTCTCTTGACAGGAAGGGTCAGGCAGTGTCCAAAGTAACTATCTCCCATTGGATTTCGATGTGTATTTCCTTTGCTTATTCATCCAAAGGTTTATCCTTAGTAGGGTCAGTCAGAGCTCACTCCATTAGGTCAATGGTTACGTCAACTGCCTATCTTGCCCGTCATTCCATAGATGACATTTGTGCAGGAGCCACCTGGTATTCTCCTCACACTTTTGTTAGTCACTACAAAATTGACATTGTTTCCAAGAACAGGGCTTCCTCCGGCTCCACAGTTAGGCATGTCCTTCCTCGAGGTCACTCAGGATTTAGATATCACTGCACAATGTCTTTATAGAGGCTCAGAAAACAAGTAAACAAGCAAAATAGCCCTCTGGCCAATCACAATAAGCACAAACTACGTTTTTTTCAGTAATTTTCAACGTAGAATGAGATCCGGCTACTCTTCACTATCACTAGGATGCAGACCTAACCCTTCTATTTTGAAATCATTAAAAGAGTCTGGAAGTGCAATAAATGATTAACAGTAATCCAAGCTAAAAGTGCAGGAGATAATTAGCTTACCAGTAACTCAGGCAACACTTAAAATAGGTAGGATCGCAGAATTCAACAGTTTAAATGCAGTGGCAAAAACAACGGTCTAAAATGATTTAAAGTACACTTTGTTCCTTTCCTTTCTAGAAGCAAAAGTGTAGCACTAGTCCAAAACTGCTCCCTGAGAAATAGCATCTTGTCTTAGTAGATAACCCGAATAAATGTTTGGACGTGACATAAAGCCATGCTGCACGAAAGCCCTGATGTATTTCTCAACAAAACTGCAGCCAGTGCACTTAGTACAGTCCCATACACACTTCCCTGTCCAGCAGGAACCAATGCCCCTCTGCTCCTTCTCCCATGATGAGCAAAGCAGTAGTAATATTTTATTTACTGCAGGGAGAGTGGTTTACTATAGTCATAAGTTCATACGGGCGGTGCTGAAAGAACTTGTGAATAGAGCAAACCATTTTCCTTAGGAATAGCAAAATACTGTAATCAGAAAAAACTGTTTTATCTTTTCGTAAATCATCATAAATCGGAGGTGTGGAAGCGTAGATTTACTGTTAATTCTTTTTGAAAATTTTCTGTTACTACAGTTACACAACTATGCCGGTGAATTTTAGGGGTCTGTACTGAAATGTCAAAATTCACTCAATCAATATTTCACCCGAGAGAGAGAAAACAAACTGCTCAAACCATCAAAACACCCCCACTACTTATATATACTAACTTTGAGATTGCACAACAGAGGGGAATAAAGAAGAACTCCATATCTCACTTATTAATCTCGCACAAAACACCATAAACTCACCATGAGCCCAAATCCCTCACAGAAGCGCAAACAAACACACATGCATACATTCATTCATTCACTGAAATGCATATAGGGCTCGCATGCATGTAAGCATTCAAATACATACTTAAACAAATATACACATTGTATGTTTTTAATGGATTCTGCATACATCGAACAAATATGTTCAATGAAAAAAAGTCTCGCTTTTGATCAAACAAACGGCACAAATTTAGCAGATGGTCAGTGCAGCAGTAAATCACAGAATTTGCACTATCTATACCTATATGTCTATGTGTGTGTGTGTGTGTGTGTGTGTGTGTGTGTGTGTTTGTGAGTGTAAGGCTCCATGTTGATACTCCATTAGGGACAAAGCCACCTCTAATGACATTTCTGGGCATAAAGGAAAATGTGCCAGAGTGGTAAAGCCCAAATGTTCTGATTTACTGTTAGTGTTACAGTGACATTTCCTCAAAGAGCTACTGTTATAGCAAGCATACTTACAAGTCAATACGCTATATTCATTTTTTTCTCCTTGATATGTTAACTATTTTTATGTTTATTATACTACCATTTTGGCACCCATAATTGAGTGAATTGGAAATATTTTTGCCTCAGAGGCATCTGGTTTTATTTTGGAAAGACTGACCAGGCTAGTTTTTAGACGAGTTGAAGGAAGTGGACTGCACTGCTCAGAGGCTTCACTCTTCTCCCACCCCTGTCCGCAGCCACCCCTGGAGGTCTTACCTTTATACCAATGTAACTTCACCTAACAAATACATACACACCACACAAAAACTTAAATAGACAGATACATTCCTTGTAGAACATACAAAATACAGCTACCAAACTGCTCATTCAGTGCACTACAGTCATTAAGGACATGCTGACATATAACTTAAAATTAACCAAACAACCCACCAGAAGCAGTCAATAAAACATTCATTCAGTAATATTTTCTTCAATATCCTTATTATACTATACCTGAGGCGTAGTTTTGCTCTGATACTCAGAAATAGCAGCCTTGCCCTTTGTTAAATTGAAATTAACAGCATGTCTTACAGATAAACTGCACAACTGTATATTCATAATTGCTGACAGATTTATTGAAACAACCCACCCAACCACTACTGTGAGATTAATTACATTTTCTTTATAACACAGGTATAACCGTCAGATATGCTGCACTTTCTCAGCTGACTTGGATTACAAAAATGTCCACCAAAAAAGTCTTTACAACCACTTTTATAGTTTCAAACCTCTGTCCTTGATGAAAACATTATTTTCCTGTATTGAAGCCTTTGTCTGCATCCATATTTCTGTCCAGAGAAAACCAGTCATCAGCAGGCTGAAATGTTCTTTCAGAAATGTTCTTTTATTAATAGGATAGTCTGTAACTTTTCTGCTTTGTTAGCCATGGCTCATCCAGAGAAAACCAGTTCTCAGCATGCCGAGATGTTCTTTCATTGATAGGATAGTTTGTAACTTTTTTCTGCTGCATTAGCAATTTCCCTTTAGCTTGAATATCTGTGTATATTCAACTGTTTAGGTTATTTCAACAAGCCTCTATTGCTAATGCCATTTGTTATAAAAACATTCAGAAGTATAATACTTTTTGTTTAATGCAGTCACATTCTGTTAAGCCAATGCATGTGCTATTTCTAAAAATGCTACACTGATACTGTGATTACCAAACCTCTGTTACTGTGAAGGAAAAACAGTTCTACCAAATTATATGTATTATAATTATAATTATCATCATCATCATCATCTTCTTTCGGCTGTTCCCGTTAGGGGTCGCCACAGTGGATCATCTGTTTCCATTTCTTCCTGCCCTCTGCATCATGCTCTTTCACACCAACCGCCTGCATGTCCTTTCTCACCACATCCATAAACCTCATCTTAGGCCTTCCTCTTTTCCTCTTACCTGGCAGCTCCATCCTTAGCATCCTTTTCCCAATATATCCAGCATCCCTCCTCAGCACATGTCCAAACCAACGCAATCTCGCCTCTCTTGCTTTGTCTCCAAACTGTCCAACCTGAGCTGACCCTCTAATATACTGATTCCTAATCCTGTCCATGTTAGTCACACCCAGTGCAAATCTTAACATCTTTAACTCTGCCACATCCAGCTCTGACTCCTGCCTTTTCGACAATGCTACCGTCTCCAACCCATATAACATAGCTGGTCTCACTACCCTCTTGTAGACCTTCCCTTTCACTCTTATTGGTACCCGTCTGTCACAAATCACTCCTGACACTCTTCTCCACCCATTCCACCTTGCCTGTACTCTCTTCTTCACCTCTCTTCCACACTCACCATTACTCTGAACTGTTGATCCCAAGTACTTAAACTCATCCACCTTTACCAACTCTACTCCCTGCATCCTCACCATTCCTCTACCCTCCCTCTCATTTACACACATATATTCTGTTTTAGCCCTGCTGACCTTCATTCCTCTCCTCTCTAAAGCATATCTCCACCTCTCCAGGGTCTCCTCAACCTGGTCCCTACTCTCACTACATATCACAATGTCATCTGCAAACATCATAGTCCACGGGGCCTCCTGTCTAATCTCATCTGTCAACCTGTCCATCACCACTGCAAATAAGAAAGGGCTCAGAGCTGATCCATGATGTAATCCCACCTCCACCTTAAACGTATCTGTCACTCCCACCGCAGTCCTCACCAATGTCACACTACCCTTGTACATATCCTGTACCACTCTTACATACTTCTCTGCCACTCCCGACTTCCTCATACAATACCACAACTCCTCTCTAGGCACCCTGTCATATGCTTTCTCAAAGTCCACAAAGACACAGTGCAACTCCTTCTGACCTTCTCTGTATTTCTCAAACAACACTCTCAGAGCAAATATTGCGTCTGTAGTGCTCTTTCCTGGCATGAAACCATACTGCTGATCACTAATCATCACCTCCCTTCTTAACCTAGCTTCCACTACTCTTTCCCATAACTTCAAGCTGTGACTGATCAATTTTATCCCTCTGTAGTTACTGCAGCTCTGCACATCACCCTTATTCTTAAAGATAGGTACCAAAACACTTTTTCTTCACTCCTCAGGCATCCTCTGACTTTCCAAAATTTCATTAAACAATCTGGTTGAAAATTCCACTGCCATTTCTCCTAAGCACCTCCATGCTTCCACTGGTATGTCATCTGGGCCAACAGCCTTTCCATTCTTCATCCTCTTCATAGCTGTTCTTACTTCCTCCTTGCTAATCTGCTTCACTTCCTGATTCACTATCCCCACATCATCCAACCTTCTCTCTCTCTCATTCTCTTCGTTCATCAGCCCTTCAAAGTACTCTTTCCATCTACTCAACACACTCTCCTCACTTGTGAGTACGTTTCCCTCACTGTCCTTTATCACCCTTACCTGCTGCACATCTTTCCCAGCTCTGTCACTCTGTCTAGCCAGTCGGTACAGGTCCTTTTCTCCCTCTTTAGTGTCCAATTTTTCATACAACTCTCCTTATCCTTCACCACCTCTCTCTTTGCCATGCGCCTCATCTCCTTATACTCATGTCTACTTTCTTCATCTCTTTGACAATCTCACTTCTTCTTCGCCAGCCTCTTCCTCTGTATACTCTCCTGTACTTCCTCATTCCACCACCATGTCTCCTTGTCCTCCTTCCTCTGTCCAGATGTCACACCAAGCACCTTCCTAGCAGTCTCCCTTACTAGCTCTGCTGTAGTTACCCAGCTATTCGGTAACTCTTCATTGCCTCCTAGTGCCTATCTTAACTCTTCCCTGAACTCCACCTCACAATCACCCTTTTTTAACTTCCACCATTTAATCCTTGGCACTGCTTTCACACTCCTCCGCTTCTTTATCACCAACATCATCCTGCAGACCACCATTCTATGCTGCTTAACTACACTTTCCCCAGTCACCACTTTACAGTCTTCAGTCTCCTTCAGACTGGCCCTCCTACATAAGATATAATCCACCTGTGTGCATCTTCCTCCACTCTTGTATGTCACCCTATGCTCCTCCCTCTTCTTAAAATACGTATTCATCACAGCCATGTCCATCCTTTTCGCAAAATCCACAATCCTCTGACCTTCTGCATTCCTCTCCTTACCACCATACCTACCCATCACTTCCTCATCCCCTCTGTTCACTTCACCAACATGCCCATTGAAGTTCGCTCCAATCACTAGTCTCTCACCCTTGGGTACACTCACCACCACTTCATCCAACTCACTCCAAAATTTTTCTTTCTCATCCATCGCACACCCAACTTGTGGAGTATATGCACTAACAACATTCATCATTACACCAACAATTTCAAGCTTCATAAACATCACTCTATCAGACACTCTGTTCACCTCCAAAACACTCTTGGCATACTCTTCCATTAGGATAACCCCTACCCCATTTCTTCTGCCATCCACACCATGATAGAACAATTTGAACCCGCCTCCTATACACTTGGCCTTACCTTCCCTTCCATCTGGTCGCTTGCACGCACAATATATCAACCTTCCTTCTCTCCATCATATCAGCTAGCTCTCTCCCTATACCAGTCATACTGTCAACATTCAAAGTTCCTACCCTCAGTACTACACTCCTAACCTTCCTCCTCTCTTCCTGCCTTCGGGCATGCCTTCCCCCTCCTCTTCTTCTTCGGCCAACAGTAGCCCAATTTCCGCCAGCACCCTGTTGGCTAACAGTACTGTTGGCGGTCGTTGTTAACCCGGGCCTCGACTGATCCGGTATGTAATTATGAAAAGTTCTCCTCATCAGTAATTTTTGGCAGAGGTTTTACGCCAGATGCTCTTCCTGACACAACCCTCCCCATTTATCCGGGCTTGGGACCGGCACAAAGAAATGCACTGGCTTGTGCATCCCCAGTGGCTGGGTTATAATTATAATTATAATTTTATATATATATACATATATATATATATATATATATATATATATATATATATATATAAAATATACTTTTCTATCAAGTAAATGTTATTACTTATGAGGGAGAACAGTTTATATAACTTTATTAGTTCCCCCATTTTATTTTAAAAAAACAAAAATTTCAATCCAGATTTAAATCAGACTTTGAATTTTACACAAAAATCATGTCTCCATTGGTTATGTTACTTTCTTTGCCACCTACATTAGTTACAATACATACCTGGTTGACAGTCTTTTTAATACAAAGTTTAATAAGCATGCACATTATTATGATAAAAAAAAATGGCTACTATAGCAAATTAAACTGTGATAATTGTTTTTCACCATTTTGAAAATAATCCATTTAACTAAGCACTCCAGTCACTGTCCCACGTCTTTCTAGCCTTTCAGATACTAATTGTATTTTACTTAAATGTTGCTTTATGATTCTGTTTGGTCTAGAATGTAAGTACAGCATTCCTCGTTGACCAGAGCACAAAGACCCTTTGCTTCTACTGAGTTTATGTCATGACTGTAGATCAATGATTGATCTAATGTATCAATACTGTATCCTAATTTTCTTTTTCTCCTGACATTTCTTATTTTACCTTCAGGTAGTTTTTTTTAATCTCATTGATGGTATTGCATATCCTACATAACAGGTTCCTTCCCATTCCATAAGAAGCCATTTATACGCTTTTGTACTGCAAATGTAGTATTCCCTAGCTACTGCGATATTGCATTCACTGACCCCTACTGGTTTTGATCTTGTCTGTTGTATACATACACTCATACCTCTCATCCTGGAAACATTAAAAATCTGGACAAGGCCCATGAAAATAGGTACAAATCTGTACGCTGACTAACATAAAATGTACATACATAATTATGTAACCCCCACCTACTCCAATGGAATTGTGGGATACCGACTTTCTAATGTAAACTGAAAAACAGACAACCAAAATATGGCACCAGCGCACCACCAGAATCCCCCTGCAGCCATTCCAGTGTCCCATTACCTGGCTATTTCGCCCCATTTACCATAAACACTAATGTGCATACTGCTTTACTTCTACAATGATTATTTTGATTTTATCTTTACATTTTATAGTCTCACAATGAAAACAGACTTGGCATTAAAACTTCTCTCATTCACTGAAAGAGCATTGAAACCCACAACACATCGAAATAAAATGCATCTAGCTACAGTCACAGTGGCCAGTGGTGGATAAAGATTACCTTTGTTCTGTTTTCAAATCATAGGTCCCTTGCACACAAAACAAGAAACATATATGTGTTCTTTGATACACTTTCCTGACTTTATTAAATTATATTCCTTGTATAATACAGCACACTTGTTAGACTTGGAGCACATTTTAAATTTATTGTTTGAACATTTTTCATGTAGGCAATGAAAGAAAATGCATGAACCAATAATGACAAAACTGCCCAATTCAGAACATTTCCATCATAAAAGTCTACTTACATCATCATTACTTGCATTAAATCCTCCAATCATACCTCTCAACTTCTTAGTGCAAGAACTCTGGACAAAGCCTGATAAAATGGGGGGGGGGGGGCGCAAAAGGCCCAAAAATAGGGACATATTTTAAATATTGCTCTTATAAACTTAGAAAGTTGCCTGGGTGGCAGGGTTTGTTTTAACATACATTTTCTGAAGGATTTGAAGTCTAAAACTCAAGTGTATGCCATTATTTAGTGACTTCAGTCCTCAGATCATCCCACAGAAAAACAGAAATTTTATGAGGAACAGACCAAAAATGTGAGAGTAAAATCTGGGCATTCTGCAAAAATCTGGACAGTTGAGAGGTATGCCTCCAGTTACTATCCAAATCCATTCAGCACAATCTGAGGTTTGATAACCACTAACCTATCATATTAGGTATTTTCAACAAAAAGAGAGGTATTAAGGTGAGCATCACAAAATGAAAACTCACATCAATGATTCATGCCAACCATTCATATCTAAAACTTTCCCCAACTCTAATATCTCAAAGGCTCAGTTTCTTAGTTTTGGTCACTGTCCCACGTCTTTCTAGCCTTTCAGATACTAATTGTATTTTACTTAAATGTTGCTTTATGATTCTGTTTGGTCTAGAATGTAAGTACAGCATTCCTCGTTGACCAGAGCACAAAGACCCTTTGCTTCTACTGAGTTTATGTCATGACTGTAGATCAATGATTGATCTAATGTATCAATACTGTATCCTAATTTTCTTTTTCTCCTGACATTTCTTATTTTACCTTCAGGTAGTTTTTTGTTTATCTCATTGATGGTATTGCATATCCTACATAATAGGTTCCTTCCCATTCCATAGGAAGCCATTTATACGCTTTTGTACTGCAAATGTAGTATTCCCTAGCTACTGCGATATTGCATTCACTGAACACTACTGGTTTTGATCTTATCTGTTGTATACTATTACTATCCAAATCCATTCAGCACAATCTGGGGGTTGATAACCACTAACCTATCATGTTAGGTATTTTCAGCAAAAATGAAAACTCATATCAGTGATTCATGCCAACCATTCATATCTAAAACTTTCCCCAACTCTAATCTCACAAAGGCTCAGTTTCTTAGTTTTAACTGCATTTAAACAATTTAAAATGTAAATTAAGTTAAACAATTCATTATGTTCTTATTCAGACATATTGCTGTTGGGAGTTGCCTATACCTCTTGAATGTCATAAATACCTTCATTCCATGTTCAGTTATCTGTGTGATGCGTTCAGATGGTGTAAAATTTTCTTCTGTCCACAAAAATTACCTACCACCATTCATACTTTACTTTGTAGACTTTTGTAAGAGCTATAAGAAGAGACATCACCTACCTTAGAGTTTCCTAAACACCATCATACCATGACCCCCCCATTAATATTCCAAAACGTGCACGCTGATTGGTCAGCGTGCACGTTGTAAATCGACTTATACTAATGGAAAAAGGTCCGGTCGCCTGGACTTTTTCCATTAGTATAAGTCTTTTTTAAAACACTGTCTCGCTATGTTAAACTCCTTTAACATAGCGAAACAGTGTGTAAAAAGCAACGGAGATCTTGCTTTCTCCGTTGCTTTTTTTTTTAAACCTGTCTCGCTATGTTAAATGAGTTTAACATAGCGAGATAGCTTTAAAATAAGCAACTGAGATTCTCCGTTGCTTTTTTTTAAGCTGTCTTGCTATGTTAAACCCATTTAACATAGCGAAACAGTAAAAAGCAACGGACATCTTGCTTTCTACATTGCTTTTGCCCACAGCTCTGATGTACTGCGTAGGCATACGCATGTGCAGTACATCAGAACTGCCACAGAATACCAGACAGCTGCGGAAGGGCAGCAAGGAGGCATTATACAATGCCATTATTTAAGAAAAGTAATTATTTTTTTTCTTAAATAATGTCATTGTATAATAGCAATAACCCACTTCAGTGTGTGAGAAATGCTGAATTTACCCACGGTTGGCTTTGTTTGGCCACTCGGGCTTCGCCCTCGTGACCAAACCATGCCAACCATGGGTAAATCCAGCATTATCCACACCCAGGCGTGGGTTATTGCTATATTATTCTGGAATTACATTACTAAAAGTTCCAGACAAGTTTAAGAGTTGCCTACGCAGTAAATCTTCATTTCGGTTTTATCTACTAATCCTTAAAATCACCCAAGAGACCAGTCAGTTAGTGCAGGGTATATGTTTTCATAAATGTTATCTGGTCCTTACCACTTTATTTGTGGTCTTTGGGAATGTGGGTATTATCAGCAACTTTTGTGGTCTTGCAAGTTCCAGTTTTTCTTTTAACTGCATTCTCACTAGCAATTTTTAACTATGAATCTCATCTTTTCTGGCATTACCATATTCCAAATGCTAATTCTGTCACATAGACGTGCAATCTTCAGATGGGAATATTCAAACATCTTTTCAAGCAATGGGGGTCCTAAGAGCTGTTATGTTGCCTTTATGGCCCCACAGAATTATTTTACTCGGTAAATTTCTTATGGCAGTGGAGCCTTTCATCATCTTTCATGCGGACAGGGTGTCCCTCAGAACCAATCCAGCCTTCATGCCCAAGGTGGTATCCAGTGTGGCTCTTAATCAGTCCATTCATTTGCCAACCTTCTTTCCCAATCCACAGAACAAAGGGGAATGGATACTGCATTCTTTAGATGTGCACAGACAACTCAGATTCTACTTGGACAGGACTAAACCTCAAAGGAAATCTGAACAACTGCTGGTGGCATTTGCTGCAGGGGCTGAGGGGAAGGCTATTTCAAAACAAACCATTTCTAAATAGATAGGCCATTGCATTAATTTCTGCTATAAGCACCATGGAAAACCTATCCCACAGGGGATCAGACCTCACTCCACCAGGGCTGCATCTACCTCTACAGCCTTTCTCAGAGGAGTCCGTACCAGGGACATCCTAGAAGCTGCTACCTGGAGTTCTGTACATACTTTCACCAAGCATTATCATTTGCCAATTTTTTCTAAATCCAGAGCTGGCTTTGCCACTGCAGTCTTGCAGGGCCTTATAGCTGGTCCTAATGCTATATAATTTCCTTGTCCCAACCATAGCTTTGGGAATCTACCCAAATGTAATGACTGCAACAGTGAAACACGAAGAACATATTACAGTTGTGTACACTTACCATAAATGTAGACGTTCGAGTGTATTCACTGTTGCAGTCCTGGTTACCCTCTCTCCAGCCCCCTAACTTCTTTTGGCTATACCTCTACTTTCCTTTACTAGGCTTAAAAGCTTTTTGGTGTATTTGCTTTTTTGTTGGGAGGTATATCATTGTATTTCTATAGTTAATTAATTCCCATTAGGGGGGCACCTGACATCTGGGGCAAGAAAAACTGATGTAATGGCGATGGCTGCATGTTTTATACCCCTGACGACCTGACGTCATGGAAGAAGGGACAGCAACCGACGCAGGACCCAAGACTTTGTTAATCAGGCCGACTCAGAGGGCTGCCTGCAAGCAGATAACCCAAATGTAATGACTGCAACAGTGAATACACTTGAACATCTACATTTATGGTAAGTGTACGCAACTGTACTTTCTTCTCACCAAAAGAGATCAGAAATCCAAATCTGTGTGCCAGAAACTCAGAACCAGAATTAACCGTACAGAAGTGATGCTGTTCCCAAGAAATGTACACAGCAAGCTGAAAGCTTTCACCAGTGAATCCATCAGTAAACAGTTACTTTATGATATGTTAATGCAACACACTATTACCAAAGAGTTATAATATACTTTTTTTTTTTTTATATATGTAGAGTAGATGAGATGATTTATAGCATTTATAATGGGTAACCCCAAGGTACAGATGCGTATACTACAACCACCATTAAAGACCTATAGAGGCTGCTTCAGGGTCAAAAACACATCCCTTAACCACATGTAAAATATAAAATTAAAACGCTTTTAAAAAAAATATCCTTATATGAGAAGACTGTTGGATATTTTTAAGGAATTCTGACAGGAATATTATGATTTTTAACATTATTTTTGTGACGTTTTATGTAACTGACTTAATTTTGGTTGTTTCTCGTTGTAATGACAGCAGCTTCACCCTACAACCACTCTCTACTGACAAGATTAAAAAAAGTCTTAAAAAACTAAAGCCCACAACATTAGCTGCAGACAAGCTATCATCCGATTTTGTAAGAATAGCAGCCAGTGCAATAGCCTAACCAGGAGCCATTCTTTTTAACAGATCCATATCTGAAAATCTAGTCAATGATATCTGGAAAATTTCTTGTTATTCCATTTCACAGAAGAGGTACTTCAACCAAACTGTCCAACCTATCACTCCATTGCTATCCTCTCCCATCTGACCAAACTCGTAGAGAGATGTTTACACGCACAAATCATGGAATATCTAAATACAAACAAACTTCTGTCTAACACAACAGGGTTTCAGTCCTTTTCATAGTACCACTACCGCTCTGTCATTCACAGATACAGTAAACAACCACAGAAACAATGGGAAATTCGCATCCGTAATCTTTCTTGAGTGACCTCTCGAAGGCCTTCGACATTGTCACACACAAGAAACTCATTAATGTTCTTTCTGATCTAAATAGGAAATCCACTATTGTCTGGTTCCAAAACTATTTATCTGGTCAACAGCAAGCAGTTCAATTGCAGCAGGACTTCTCTCCCTACTTCCAGTTATTGTAGGAGTTCTCCAAGGTTCCGTCCTAAGACCCCTACTGTTCTCCCTCTTACCAACAACCTACATACTTCTACACTACATGCCTCAGTCATTAAATATGCAGATGACCCCCCACTGATATATGCTGCTTCATCTCTTCAAGGACTTCATTTACTGACACAAGCTTCCTTCCCTGCTGTCAAAATATGGCTTACTAATTCCCAACTAATTCTAAACCCTAATAAAACTAAACTTTCCTGCCCAGAAAATCTACATCACCTACTCTCCCTTTTAACATCATGTCCAAGAATAAAACAATTATCTCTCCTGTCACTCACACTAAACTACTAGGGGTTGAGATTGACTGCAGAATGAAATTTGATGTCCATATCTCCCATACCATAAAGAAAGTTCACAAAAACTGGGAACTATACAGAAATAGTTTCTTACAAAAAAAACCCAAGGCCACAACTGCACGTACACACCTCATCTCAACACTTTATATGCATCTGCACTTCTCACTAACCTTAGAAAAACAGGCATAGCAAAACTGGAGTCCTATTACAACAAAATTGCTAGGTTTGCCACAGACTCTCCATACAGGTCACATCAGTGTATAGCCCTAAAGCAGCTTAATTAGCTAGAACTTCCCAACTCCTCCTCTACAACCCACTCACTCTTGCCCACAAAATTCTGTATCACCCTGTTAACACCCCTGTACTACAAGATCTACTTAATCCTTACACCAGCTATAGGACTCCTCCTTTATGTCACTAAAGCCAGTAATACTGTTAGTGAATCTCTTCTCAAATTCTGCAGATAAAAAATGGAATAGCCTACCCACAAACATGACTACATAATCTATAACTCAATTCAAAAAACTACTAAAAGCTCACCTAGCTGACACATGGCTCTCTTCATATACCAGTCCTGGCCAGACCATATTCTGAGCCTTGCAGTCTATCAACACATTTTTCAACAACTAAAAACTTATTAGCCAGTACACTGGATACCTTAATTCTGTTCTACATCTTTCATCTGGTAGTGTACCTAGCACTTTTCTACCCTGTGTGAACAGCTAGATTGTGTAATTCTTATGTTTGCATTCTCTGACACATGATGTATTGATTTGCTCGATATCTCTCTCACTTTTTAGATAGGCTCTATATTTCCTCTCACTCCTTATATCAAGATGTTTATACCTGTTTGTAAATGTATGTGTGTATGTATTAGTAAGCATATATATCTATTTGTAAATGTATGTATTAGTAACCATGTATAAATTGTGTATACTTCAACATGTTGTACACCAACATGTTATTGTACAATGTGCTGTTTTGTTAAATGTAGAGTATTTCTCCCCGGGCCTCCGATGAAAAAGGACTTGTGTCCAGTCTGACTTTCCCGGTAAACAAATGTAAAATAAATAAATTAAATAAATTAAATTATGATGGTTTGTTAATGTTTTAATAATGATATTAAACATTGCGCTTTCTTTAACATGTCAAGAAACAATATACAATCTCTGCAAGCTTTAAGACATGATGCTTCACTTACTTTTAGACCAGTTGATAAAGGAGGAGGCTTAGCCATTTTTAACACAGCAGATTATAACAGTTTTATGTTTAACATGTTGGAAGCTGATACAACTTATGTTTTGATAGATCAAGTCAAACTTGGTCTTATTATTAAGAATATTAGAGAAGATATGTATGATATGCTTATGTGTGGTCAGATAACTGAGAGTTTATTTAATTATTTTCATGTTGAGCATCCGGTAATACCAGTCATTAAAGGCCTACCGAAAATGCACAAGGGGATTTACCCACCACCCATGAGACCGATAGTGTCTGGTGCTAAATGGGTTACCGAAAATATTTCCATCTTCTTAGAGAAAACACTTAGACCATTGTTGGAAGCTATACCCACTGTCCTTAAAGACACATACCAACTTATTAGTTTTTTAAAATCTATAGACTTTGAATTCATTCAGAATAAACATCTTTTAATTACTATGGATGTACAAAGCCTGTTTACTTCAATCCCCAATGATTTGGGAATTGAGGCTATCCGTGAATTATTACAATTCCATCATGATTTGAAAGGAAATAAAGCTATTATGATATGTCAATTACTAGACACAGTGTTAAATAATAATGTGTTTACTTTTGATGAAAAACTTTACCTCCAGTCCTGTGGTGTAGCCATGGGAACTCCGTGTGCAAACACGTACGCAAATTTGGTGGTACACCACTGGGAACTGAATCATGTTTTTACACATCCCTCCTTCAACAAAGTAATATTATACAAGCGTTTTGTTGATGATATTCTGATTGTTTGGGATGGCTCCATCAGAGAATTTCATGAGTTTAGAGCTTCTTTAGAAACCACCACCACCTTTTTGAGGTTTTCGTTTGAAAGCTCTTACTCATTGATTAATTTTTTGGACACCAGTATTTCTATTAGAGGTGGGAAATTGATAACTACATTGTATAAAAAAGAGTGCTGGAAAAACACAATTTTGAAATACAACAGCATGCATCCCCGCCATATATTCAAAGGCATTTTGAAAAGCCAGTTTATTAGACTCAGTAAAATTTGCATTGACAATCAAGACCTGATTATGAAAGCTGATGAAATGGTTAACATGTTTTTATCAAGAGGATATAACCATGGTTTAATCATGGAAGTCAGAGACAATACGCTGTCTCCACAATCTCTGACTTCATATGAAGTTAGAACAAATTACCGGCCCCTTAATTTCAACAATATTAATTACAAACCCAACTATACTGAAAGAGTTTCTTTTATCACCACATATACTAATGACTTCATGAACATAAAAAGAATTTTAGTTAATAATTGGAGAACTTTAACGTTGGATGATCCTACCAAAGTTATAGTTGGTCAATCTCCACACATAGTTTATAGGAGTAACCAGAACCTAAAGTCTTTGCTATGTGACATAAAACCAAGATTATTGAACACCTATCCAAATAGTAATGTATTATTTGGAACTTATCCTTGTCATAGCTGCAATTATTGTAAATTTATTACTAAAAACCAAGTTTTTATGCATCCAGAACTCAATTTTACTTTCACACCCAGATTTAGAGCAAATTGTAATACCTCGGGTTTAGTTTACCTAGCTACATGTGAACACTGCAATGCATTTTATATAGGCCTTACAAAAAGGAAACTTAAGAACCGGATTTATAATCATCAATATGATATAAGGAAGAGAAATGAGCTGAATGCTCTGGCTAAACATGTGATTTTGAATCCACTGCACTCTTTTGTGTTTAGAGTACTGCAAGTGGTAGAAGTAACAGAACGGGGTGGTGACTATCCAAATCATTTAGAACTTAATGAACTTAAATGGATACTTAGATTAAGAGGCCACTATCCGCCAGGCCTGAACAATTATATCAGTATTAGATCCTTCCTAAATAATCGAAGATGAATCTATCTCGAGATGATATTTTCTTTTAATAGTTTCCTTTTAGTATTCACATCAAATGATTTAACATGCATTTTTTACTTGGATTTTGTTTACAACAAAGTAAAAATTTTTTTAACCTGTTTTTATACTGACATAATTACAGCTATTCAGTTTTTGCTTGGATTCTATTACTTCATATATAAAAATGTGTTTTAAAGATATTCATAATGAATATTAATTTTGAATTCTATATTCATACTTATATTCGTATTATATAAATTCAAGCATATTTATTATCTATTATCACACATTATTTATATTCATATTTATATTTATATTTATTAATCATATCAATATATATATTCCATATATTTTTTACTAATATATTTGTAAATACATTTTGAATTATACATGTTTTTACAATTTTTTATAATAAATAGCTTTATATATATACATATGTTGAATAACTGAATATTTTATTTCAGATTTGAAACATTTTAGCAATTTGTTTAAGCTCCTGCGCTATATAATTTTCCAGCGATACTAAAATAATATAACAGAAAATTATAGTTGCAGCAAGCTCTTTTAATAGCTTTAAACACTGGAATTTCTCCTATATAGACATATAGATATCAGGCATGGTTAAATTCCAATATATCTTCAGCCAAGAAATGCTATTATGGTTTTGAAGAACCTTTGACATGTCCGTATTTATAGCTTCACATTGTATTTATTATGCTGCAACGTTTACAGAGTTGAGCTTTGAGCAATATTATAATATTGTAAAATACATATTACCATATTCTCATGTGTTTTTAACTTTTTATATAAATTTTAAAACATACACAATGCTTCATGTTGACTGTCTTTTAGTATTCAAGTTATTTATGTTTATTAATGCAGCCTCCCTGTTAAACATTCAATGCTTTAGTTTGGTCTTCCATGCCTTTAAATGTGTTACTACTGTATTTAATTGATTAATTTAACTTAACTGCTAATAGGCTAAGCCTTCCTATAAAATCACTGATACTAACACTATTAAATTGTCTGATGAAGCGTATGGTAGCATACGCGAAAGCGCTTACCTTTTTGTTTTTGTTTTATTTTAAATAAAAAGTCAACAATTGCTACGTGGCAGAGTCAGAAGTTTTATTATTATATATGTAAATGTATGTATTAGTAACCATGTATAAATTGTGTATACTTCAACATGTTGTACACCAACATGTTATTGTACAATGTGCTGTTTTGTTAAATGTAGAGTATTTCTCCCCGGGCCTCCGATGAAAAAGGACTTGTGTCCAGTCTGACTTTCCCGGTAAACAAATGTAAAATAAATAAATTAAATAAATTAAATTATGATGGTTTGTTAATGGTTTGAAGAAGTACTGTCAGTGTGAATTTCTTAGTAATCTGGAAGTTTTTTTGTTTTTTTTTTAACCACTTTGATGGAAATGGTCCTTAAAAAAACAATTTCATATTTTATGAAGGTGAATATTTTCAGCAGATCAGTGGTGTAGTCACAGAGTTTGCATGTGCCATCTTGTTTGCATATCTTTTAATGTGGTACTGGGAGAAAGAATATATGTTGTGTTCCCCATTAGCATCAAAATTTGGATTATATCAGCGGTACCTGGATGATATTTTTATTATGTGGCAAGGAGCTCTGGATGAGTTGTATGTGTATTTAGATTATATTGAAAATCTTGTGCCAGTTTTTAAGCTTAATTACAACTACTAGTATTAATTTCCTTGATATGATGTTGGAGAAAGATTAAGAGAAAAAAATTTAAGTTCAGTATTTTTCTAAAACATAATTTCCCCAATATATATTTGCTTAATTAAGGGCCAGTTTGTGCACTTAACAAGATTTGTGGCAGAGTTAATACCTTGAGGCATGAAACGGAGAAGGTAGTTTCTGTGTTTACTAACTGAGGTTACCCCTTATAGTTAGTAAATGATATCAAGGCACAAGTTATTAAACACAGAGATAATAAGCATAGGCCTTTTGGGGAATGGGTTACCAAGAGATGGACCTTTGGAAATTTATTCCTTTAGTAGAAATTTTAATAAGGCTATGGTTTTAAAATATAGGCCAGAGATTTTTTTTAATGTTAGACAGCTAATATAAAAGAATTGGAAAGATTTTCCACTTATGATGGTGTACATCCTTGGATAGGTGACAAACCTATTTTTATTTATAAAAATGACATTAAAATAAAAAGAGAAATTAGAGGTAGTGTAAAAATGTACCAGTACTGTTATTTCAGGAACCTACAAATTTTGTATATGTTCGTAATGCCTGTTTATACATCAAACTCAGGGATTTAGACTCCGATTTTAGGTTCACACAGAAATGTAATTGTGGCAGTATAAGCATAGTATATATATCCTACTGAGATCCTTTTCAGTGTTTCTATTTGGGCAAGATGGAGTATATCCTGTGCAAACATGTCTGTTAGTATTGATGTAATAAAAAAAAAAAAAAAAAAGCTGATGAGAACAATGCACTGTATAAACATACCAGAATGTAAGAAACATAGAAAGCTTCTGTTTGTAGTAGTAGTACTAGAACAAGTTTGAAGTCCCAGAAACATTGGTAGAATTAGTGCAGGCTATGATTAAGAACCTAATAACTCAAGTACGAACAGAGTTCGGTCTCATAGAGGGGTTCCCGATGAGAGTGGGTGTGCATCAGGGTTCAGATATCAGCCCACTGCTGTTCATAATGGTGATGGACTACATCAGCAAACAGGTTGGATGGGGCAGATCAACAAAGTTGCTATATGCAGATTGATGTGGCATTACAGGCAGATTCTGAGGAAGAACTTCAGTAAAGGTTAGGGGAATAAAGTGCTAAACTGAAGGCACACGAGATGAAACTCTGTACAGAAAAGACAGTTGTATTAGCAGCAAATGGAGGAAATCAGAAGAAGCTGAAAATTGAGATAGAAGGTAATAGTAGTGGAACAGGTTAACTTCAAATATCTGGGAGGGGTGGTAGAGGAGAAGGCAAGTCTGAATGAGGAGGTCGAAGCTAGAATCAGAGGGGCTGCAACCAACTTGCATAGTGTCAGGAATAGTGTATGACAGAAAAATGCCAAAGAAGCTGAAAAGTAAGGTGTACAAATCAGTGGTGAGACCAGGACTACTGTTTGGCACAGAAACCTGGGCAGTAAAGGCAGACCAGTTGAGGATGCTAGAGGTGATGGAGATGCAGTAAAGGCAGTGCAGTTGAGGAAGCTATAGGTGATGGAGATGAAGTGCTAGCACTCGTGCACATACACACACACACACACACACATCCACATCTTTGTCTGCACCACAACTGTTTCGGTAGGAGTGAATGTGTGACCATGGTCTTTTGACAGTGTTTACTTTTTCCTTCTAAAGTGAAAATATAAAAATTTGTCTGACAAGGCAATATAGTTCATAGGTTCATAGGTTTATACTAGGCTATCTGCCCTAAGGCATTTATAAGCCTAACCCAAAGTTTTGTGGCTTACGCCACCCCTTATGTTAAAAAAATACTGTGCCCATTAGTTTGTTGTGCCTCTGTCCAACAGTGACACAGAGATGATTCCCGGGGTAAACCTATGATCTCCCATCCACCGGTCAAGATTTCTCTTGAACAGAGCCAGCGAGGTGCTCTGCCTCACATGGACTGGGATTTTATTCCACAGCATAGGGAGTCTCTGGGTGACAAATCTATCCCTCCAGCATGTCCTATTTATATCCGTGCTAAGATTTAAGTCGCTTGCTCTAGTGGATCTGGTAGATTTGGATTTTTTGAGGTGGAGCATGTCCATTAAATCCGGGTTGGACATGGCCTTGTATGTCAGGTACAGGTCACCTCTGAGCAGGCAGTATGCGACTGAATAGAGCTGGAGTTTCTTCAGTCTGGCAGCATATGACAGATTTTGGAGTCCCTTTATCCTTTTGGTGAGGAACTTTTGGGGTCTCTCCAATTGCTGCAGGTGTCGGGTGAGATACATCCCGAATGGGGCATTGTACTCGATCATTGGTCTGATAAGTGAAGAGTACAGGGGAACAATGACCTCACTTGATCTGGGTGTGAATCCATTCATGATCAGGTGGGCAATGTAGAAGGTCTTTCTAACCACTTTAGCAATGTGAGTGTCAAAAGAAAGGCCACTGTCAACCTGGGTCCCCAGGTCCCTGATAACCTCTTCTGTGCTTAATGGATTGCCACCTATATGGTAGCTTGGGGTTACCTTGTTTTTCCCGAAGGGTATGACTATACATTTTTTGGCATTCAACTTCAGGCCATGGCTCTGGCACCAGTTATCAGTTTCCGTGAGACACCTCTGAAGGATATCTGTGTCCGATGTACTTTCCACTATGGCGCCCAGTTTGCAGTCATCTGCAAACTTTGTCAGCCATAGTCCTCCTATGTTTGCCTGTACTTCTGAGAAGTAGATGCCGAACAACAGGGGGCCAAGGACTGAGCCCTGTGAGACACCACTTGTGACCGGCTTGGAGTCTGACATGGCGCCAGCAACTCTAACCCTGTGGGCACATTCATCCTTCCTAACAATATTCTTTTAACATCTAAAACTGTAATTCAGGTGGAGCCTAACAATATTACATTACCTGAACAATTCTCATTGCGCAAACACCAGCAGTGGCCTTCCCTTCTGCTCTTTCACTAACTCTGTTTTTGGCACTCAGCAACATAAATCAGGAGCCACTTGCATTTGGGGAGGGAGTTTATGGTTAATGAGCATTAGACCCTTCCCCAGATATTGCATTCACAATACAGTTCTGCCAGTAAGGTAGCCCACCATGCTGAGACTGTCACTAGCAAGAAATGTCAGTGGTAGGGGAAGACTAAGAATATGAAAAGCTTACCACAAGGAGGAAAACAGTTGTGTTAAGATTTCCCCTCACAGTAAGCCATTCTGAGTCCCAGTCATACTCTATTTCAGTTTTAAAGTCCCCATTTTAGTATGTGAAACTTCTGTCTTGACCAGTATTCAGGTAAAAGTCGCTGATAATGCCTTTACACATTTTCCATTTTCATCTTTTTCTGTCATAAGTTAGTTAAAGTCCTCAAGCAGTAATTTATCCATATTTAATTTGAGTATTGGTTTAACTCTGGAAACTTATTGCAAATTTGTTTCATATTGGTACTAGCATATACCGGAATTAAGTGTATAATACTGTGTCTGACAAGAGAATCTAACACCATCATCCTGCCTAACACTATTCTTTTAACATCTAAAACTTTAATTTAGGTGGATTCTAATCATATTGCAGCTTCTGAACAATTTTAATTGGCCAAACAGTGGCCTTTTCCACAGTTCTTTCACTAACCTGATACTCAGTTTTAGGTTTGAAATCAATCTTTCCTTAACTGTTTGCACCAAGGTAATATATTAAGATACTTGTCAGTGCTTATAATATTGTTCACATTTAAATCAAGAAATGAATAGTTATCACTCACCTTTTGTTCGTGTCTGTATTCTGTAAGATTTTTATTTTCCCTTTTCTGCATCTGATTGCACTAGCTGTTGAAATTGCCGTGTTTTCAACATCTGCAGTTTGGCCTTCACATTGTAATGGTTTAAATATATTATTTGGTTTAACATCTGAGCCCTTTCTTATTTGCACTAGTGATGGACAGGTTGATAGACGAGGTCAGACAGGAGTCCCCGTGGACTATGATGTTTGCAGATGACCTTTTGATCTGTACTGAGAGTAGTGAACCGGTTGAGGAGACCCTGGGGAGGTGGAGATATGCTCTAGAGAGGAGAGGAATGAAGGTCAGTCTAAGACGGAATATATGCGTGTGAATGAAAGGGAGATTAGAGGAATGGGGAGGATGCAGGGAGTAGAGTTGGCAAAGGTGGATGAGTTTAAATAGTTGGGATCAGCAGTTCAGAGTAATGGTGAGTGCGGAAGAGAGTACAGGCAGGGTGAAGAGTGTCAGGAGTGATTTGTGGCAGATGAGTACCAGTAAGAGTGAAAGGGAAAGTCTACAAAAGGGTAATGAGACCAGCTATGTTATATGGGTTGGAGACAGTGGCATTGACAAAAAGGCAGGAGTCAGAGCTGGATGTGGCAGAGATAAGGATGTTAAGATTTGCACTGGGTGTGACTAGGGTAGAGAGGATTAGGAATAAGTATATTATAGGGTCAGCCCAGGTTGGACAGTTTGGAGACAAAGCTAGAGAGGTGAGAGAGCGTTGATTTGGATATGTGCTGAGGGATGCTGAGTATATTGAGAAAAGGATGCTAAGGATGAAGCTGCCAGGTAAGAGGAAAAGAGGAATGTCCTAAGATAAGGTTTATGGATGTGGTTAGAGAGGACATTCAGGTGGTTGTTGTGACAGAGCAAGATGCAGAGGACAGGAAGAAATGGAAACAGGTGATCCGCTGTGGCGACTCCTGACCGGGAAAAGGCGAAAGAAGAAGAAGATTCAGTTTAACATCTGATATAGTCATGAGTTCTTTCTTTTTATCCACATTTCTTCATTAACATATTAACCTCCTGACACATCGCTCTCTTTTTAACAATTCTACATTCTCAAAACTATTTGGTATGTCAGCTGTTACCCCTGACTAAATTTCAGTTATAGGTTCTTTCACCTATATTTGTACATTTACACAGTCAAGTCATAAATGCCATTGCTTACATTTTTAACCTGTCATTGCACAGGTTTTGGCAACAGGGCCAATTTTACCACACTGGTTATAAAGTCTGTTAGGACACTCATTAGTAAGAGGGGGGGAGTCATCGTCACAACAGTAGTACATTTTTGACTGCCCTACATATCTCAAGGTGCCCTTTAATGGTCAGTATTCAGGGTGTATGGAAGATGTTAATAACATTATTTTCATTGGCTAAACTAACCCTTACCTCCAAGTCACCATTCCACAAGATGTTCTTCATATTAATCGCTCCTGCAGTAGCATTAGCTATATGAGTTATATCCTGCCAGGAATATAATAGCTGGCCAGTTTCCAAAGCTTCAGGACACCTTCCATGCACCCAAACTGTCGGTCAGCTTGAGCTGAGCTGAATAAAAGATAAGTTTGGTGGGCCAAGCCGTTCTGAGCTGTACTGCCGTTGAAGAGTACGTTCTTCTGAGGCTTTTGAGGATAAATAGTCTGCTTGTGCTGTTCCTTTACTGGGCAGATAAGTTCCCTGTTGGGGGGGACTTCCATTTAATATTTTCAGTTATTAATGCTTTTTCTGTTCAGGAAAGTTAATTTAAAGCTAGAAGTTTGTGTTTTAATGGACTGTCGCAAGACTACTGTACATTTAAATGGGAGCATTCTTCTTTTATCTGTCCATTTACAAGTTGCTTAAAGTTACTGAGTACATTTTTTCTGTGTAGAAATTGTGTTTATTTTACTTTCTGTGTCTGACAAAGTGCTTTAAAGTGCTTTTTACTGTGCTTTTCTGTGAAAAAGTGACTTTTAAATACTTTTGTTTTGACCAATCTGTACTGCTAGTTTTCCCTGTGAAAAGGCACCATTTTCAGCTTCACCATGGAACAATCTTCCATCCCCATGGTCTGTTTCTTCCAGCTACATAAAGGAAAAAGTTAAGCAAACAGCCTTTAACTATACAGCAAGCTAGCAATTTCCCTCAGCTGCAGGTAGGTGACTGTACTGTTGCTACTAGTTGTACCTCAAACCATTTATCTTTTATCCCGGATTCCTCTAACTGCAGCTACTGTGGACCAGGGGTTAACTTTGTCCTCTGTAGTTGGAGAAGGAACAGGGAAGGCTTCTGTTTTGTCAGAATATTGTCACCATCTCTGGGGAAGCTGCTGTTGCCATTAGTAACACTGTTGGTCCCATTTTTCCTGTCAAAAAGAAACAGAAAACTCTCCTTAGACAGGAGTAGTTTACTATGTCTGTCTCAGGGTTTAATTCAGGCTATTGATCCTTCTCGTAAAATAGTTCCTGTTAAAAGAAGGTGAAACCTTTCCTGAAGATATTCAAGATTCTGAATCTGGACAAAAGGATGAAGGTATAGATAGAGGGTTTTCTCTTCAAATTTCTGATTCAGACTTCAAGGAGAGCTAAGTTTTTGACTCTTCCTGTGGGGGGACCCTCTTTCTCTGTGACTATTTCTAGAATATGCCAGCATTTTGAGTGGGAGAATGTTTTGGTTTCTCAGTCCCTAAGAAAATACTGCGAGCTGTTACAGAAGGAATTTCCAGAACGTGCACTCATTCCTCCACTTCTGTCAGTTTGTGTGTGTGTGTGTGTGTGTGTGTGTGTGTGTGTGTGTGTGTGTGTGTGTGTGTGTGTGTGTGTGTGTGTCTCTGTGTCATTGCGTCTCTCTGTGTCACTGTGTCTCTGTGCATCTCTGTGTGTTTAACTGACTGTTCCTCAGTCTTTTAAGTTTTTATTCACTCTTTCCCAAACCTGATCCATCAGCTGTAGCTTTAGTTAATCTTTCTGCTGCTAAACACTTAATTCCAATCCTACTGTTGCAACTTTGATTTTTAGAACTTTGAATTGTTGGGCTTATATGTTAAGGTTTGTCGTGACTAATCAGGAAAGTATGAGGAATGTTTTGTCTGCAAAAGTTCTTCGTCTTTCACTGTTGCAGTCATCACATTTGGGTTATCTCTGCCAGGGTAGCTCTCAGCCGGCCTGAATACCAGAGACTTAGTATTTCTGCGTTGGTTGCTGTCTCTTGAGGACTGACGTCAGGTCATCAGTGGTATAAAGTAAGGCAGCTGACGCCATTACATTAGTCTTTCTTGCCATGGAGCCTGAAGCAGAAGCAGATGTCCTTCAAGGATGCATCTGCAGTCATCACATATGGGTTGTCCTGCCTCGGGCAGCGCTTCGGTCAGCCGGATTCCAAAGTCTGGGTCCGGCGTCGGCTGATGTCCCATTTTCCCCGACGTCAGAGCACCTGGGGTATAAAAGCATCCGTCTATGCCATCTTCCTCAGTCTTTCTTGCCGTGTGGTGCCCGAAGCAGAAGCAGTTCACAAGTGCCGGTCGGCCAGCTCCTGTAATTCAGCTACCGAAGACTTCAAAAAAGCTAAGTACCCCATTGGGGACTCTTTCTTGCCTCAGCCGATGTCAGATAAAGTTAATAATTGTTTGACTTGTGGGAAACAAATACCTCATAAGGATTTCCACTTTTACTGCCTCCCTTGCCTAGGCCCAGACCACGACGTCTCGGCCTGTTCAGCCTGTGCTTCCTTCAACCGACGCACTCTTAGACGTCGGGCGGAGTTTGCAGAGGAATTTTTTGGGGCTAGTTTTTTGTATAAGATGCCGTCGGAGACTCCGACTTCTCATTTAGTTAAGAAACAGAAGGACAAGGACCGAGGTTTCGGCTGAAACCGCGGCCAGGCCTACCGCGAGTGTCTCGGTCTCAGCTGAAACAGAGTCCTTGGTACTTCCAATTACCGAAACCGCTCAACCGACTACCTCGGTCCCGGAGGCCCCGACCGAGTCGGTTATTGAATTGCCAACAGAAACTGGTGTCCTGGAACTTTCCGACACCATTCCTTTAGACAAATCTACACCAGCACGTGGTGCAGCCAGGCCTCCTGCATCCATGTCCATTAAGGCATTCTCCAGGGCTAAAGCTGCTAAACTTTCAAAAGCTTTGCCTCCCAAGGTTATCCCTCTGGGACCCTCTACTGGTTCACAGATTCTAAGCTTAGCAGAGGATCTTATCTCCTTAATTAGGGGCTCTCAACCTCATCCGGACAGGGGCTCTCAACCTCCTCCAGACAAAAGGCCCAGGGTTGAGCCCTCTGATCCCCACTCCTCGGATGAGGCCTCTGATGGCTCTGCTCTCTCGGACCACCAGGAGGAGGCTTTTTCGGCCTACGAGGATTCTGATGCAGAGGAATCTATTCCCTCGGCCTCCCCTCCTGAAGAGTTTTCCTTTGGGGAGACACTACACACCATGAGAGAGCATTTCCAATGGCAGGGCCAGGAATTCTGTGATTCCAGGAAAAGATTAAGGACCTTTTTACATTTGCCTCAGCATAGCCCTTTAGCTATTCCTCCTGTTCTAAATGTAATTGATGATGTGTACTCTGACTACAGCTCAACCCCTGATTCCCTTCCTCCGGCTCCTGCCAAACCCGATAGGTACTACAGGGTCCCGGACGCGCATCTTTACCTTTACAAGGCCCACTCTGCAGATCCAGAAACTATTTCCCAGGGCCCTAAAGGGGTTGCAGCTGCCACTGCTAAAAATCCTCTTCCCTCTGAAAGGGAGTCCAGAGCTTTAGAGAGATGGGGCAAAAAAGTGTATACTTCTGCTACTCTTTCTATGAGGGCACTAAATTGTCAATTTCATATGATACAGTACCAAGAGTATTTGTTAGATGAATTGCATAAAAAGCTGTCTTCACCTGACCCCCTAGACCGCAAGTCACTTCAGGATCTGGTACATAACTCTCAACAGGTTAGCAACCATTTCTTGCAATGTGGTTATGATGCATTGGAAGCTTCATGTAGGTCAGCTATGACTGGCGCAGGCATACGTAGGCATGCTTGGCTGAAGGAACAATCTCTGCCAGATCATGTTAAAGTAAAGCTACTGGATGCTCCACTGGAAAAGCAAAAGTTATTTGGCTCCACGGCTCAGGAGGTCCTAAAGAAATTTGAAGAAAAAGCAAAATCAGTGCAGACAGTCAAAGATTTTCTCCAAGTACAGCCACCAAGATTCAGCAGGAATTGGCCTTCCAAGAATTGGTCCTTTCCAGACACAGAGAGGTTTCAGAGAGGCAAGAACAGGCGTGCCAGAGGTAGAGGGCAAGCTAGAGGCTCCTACAGAGGACGTCAATGGCAGCCTCCCAACCAGAGAGGTAATGCAGGACCTTCAACTGCTGCACAAGGACAGGCTCAATGACTTTACTTTGACACCGCCAACCAGGGCTCAATTAGAAGCACCTTTGGGCGGAAAGCTTTCTTTATTTTCAGAAAATTGGCACAGTATTACAAGGGACAAATGGACACTGCAAATAATAGACAAAGGATACAGGTTTCATTTCCATACATTACCAAAAAGAAAGGGCATGCAGACCTGCCACTGAATCAAAGGGCAGAGGCTTTGAAACAAATTTCCAGCTTAATGCAAATGAAAGCTATAGAAAAATTCCCTCTCTCAGAACAAGGACAAGGATTTTACTCCAGACTATTCCTTGTTCCAAGAAAAGAAAAACAATGGAGGCCTATTCTCGACTTGTCCGCACTAAACATTTATCTCATTGTACCAAAGTTCAAAATGCTGACTCTACAGCAGCTCCTTCCCATGCTGGGCAAGGGGTCTTGGCTGGTAACTCTAGACCTCAAGGAGGCATACCTGCATGTCCCTATCAGACAAAGTTGCAGAAGACACCTCAGATTTCTTGCAGGGTCAGAGCATTATCAATTCTCAGCATTGCCCTTTGGCTTATCTACTGCGCCCAGAGTATTCACGAAATGCCTGGCATCAGTAATTGCACACTGCAGACTTTAGGGGATGCAAATATACCCATATCTGGACGACTGCCTTATACAAGCGGACAGCCAACAAACTTTGGTAAAACACTTGAATTATGCCATTCACCTACTTCAGGCCTTGGGATATACAGTCAACTTTCACAAATCAAGACTTGTTCCATCCCAAAGAATAACCTTTCTGGGTGCAGATCTAGATACAACCACCCAAATGGACTTCCTCACAGAAGAAAAACAAAGTCAACTACCAGATTACTTCAAAAATCTGACAAGACAAACCCAGCTGACTGCAAGGGAAATCCTGCAAGCCCTGGTTTACATGGCTTCTTGCATACTTCTGATTCCGCAAGCAAGACTACATATGAGGAAATTACAATGGTACCTAAGGAGTTTATGGACTCAGCACAGTCACAGCTTGGAAACTTTGATACCACTCATCCCATGCCTTCAAAGGGAATTTCTTTGGTGGGCTCAAGCAAGCCAGTCAAAAAGGGGTTTGCCCTTCAGCAAACCAATAGCAAGCCAAACCATTACAACGGACGCTTCAGACCACGGATGGGGAGCGCACATGGAGGGAAGATGCATCCAAGGTCTATGGTCACAAAAAGAGCTACGCATGCACATAAACCAAAAGGAAATGCTGGCAGTGATACATGCAGTCGAAGCCTTCAAACCCTTTCTGCAGCATGGCCATCTGTTAATAAGGACAGACAACACAACGGTTATGTCGTACATAAGCAAGGAGGCACCCATTCCTATCCTCTTTGCAGGCTGGCAATGAATCTATGGGAACTTTCCTTAAAACTCAATATACAGCTACAATCCCAGTTTGTGCCAGGGAAAGACAATATACTGGCGGACAGCTTAAGCAGAAATATCATGGATGCACACGAATGGATGCTGCACCCAGACATCTTTCTACAGATAACACAATCATGGGGAGACCGGACTTAGATCTTTTTGCCTCCCCCCACAATCATCAACTGAAGAAATTCTGCTCAAAGACATACCATCCACAAGCATGGAAAGTGGATGCCCTCTCTTTCAGCTGGAGAACTCTAACAGTGTATGCATTTCCACCTCTCGCATTAATGACCAAGGTTTTACTGAAGATCAGGACAGAGCAGCCAAAGGTGATTCTGATAGCTCCGGACTGGCCAAGACAGCACTGGTACCCACTGTTAAAGAGCATGTCACGTACAAAACCATGGCCTCTTCCTCTATGGCCACTTCTACTGACACAGCACAATTACAAAACTCTGCATCCCAACCTGAAAACCTTGCAACTAACAGCCTGGAACATACCTTGACTACTCCTCAGGACAAACTATCCCAGAGAGTGAAAGATATCATTATGGAAGCTCGCCGGCCTTCCACAAGAAAGGCATATTCGGCAAAATGGAAAAGATTTCACATTTGGAACACCACAAAGGGCCTAGATGCGACAGTGATGAGCATGGCACATATCCTGGAATACTTGGCAGAAATGTTCCACAATGGTCTGTCTTACTCTTCCATTAAAATTCATGCTTCAGCAATTTCAGCAGAGTACAATACTGATCCGCCTGTCTTCTCTCATCCTCTCCTAAGACAGTTTCTAAGAGGAATCAAAAACATCAGTCCTCCAAGGAAACCACCTCTACCTACTTGGGACCTTAACTTCATGTTGGAAAAACTAACACTGCCTCCCTTTGAACCAGCAGCATCTGCAGAACTACAGTTCCTGTCTTGGAAGACTGCTTTCTTTCTGGCCATAACCTCAGCAAGAAGAGTATCTGAGTTACAGGCCCTTATGGCAGTACAGCCTTTTCTTATTTTTCATCAGGACAGAGTTTCACTGAGAACCAATCCTACATTTATGCCAAAGGTGGTATCCAGAGTTTCATTAAATCAAGCTATTCATTTACCTACCTTCTTTCCAAATCCACAAAACAAAGGGGAGAAACTTCTGCACACTCTGGACATACACAGACAGTTGCGCTACTACTTGGACAGAACTAAAGGTTACAGAAAAACTGACCAGCTGTTGGTAGCATATGCTGCTGTTACACAAGGAAAAGCAATTTCCAAACAGACAATTTCAAAATGGATCGGAAATTGCATTCGATTTTGTTACTCCTTTCATGGAAAAACTGTGCCAGCTAACATTAGACCTCATTCCACGAGAGCCACAGCCACCTCCACAGCCTTCTTAAGAGGGGTGGCTACCAAGGACATTTTAGAAGCTGCTACATGGAGCTCCGTGCATACATTTGCCAAGCATTACAATTTACCTTTATATTCCAGATCCAGAGCAGGCTTTTCTACGGCAGTCCTGCAGGGCATTTTAGATACACCATCCTTTACATAGTTCCTCCACCCCAGATTGGCTATGGTATTCCACCCATATGTGATGACTGCAGATGCATCCTTGAAGGACATAGTACAATTTTGTACCTACCATAAATGTAGATGTCCGATAGGTATGCATCTGCAGTCAGGTTTACCCTCCCTCCTTCCCCTCTGTGGTATTTCTTGGGTACTTACCCCTCTAATAGCTAGCTGGGGGGATCTATTATGGTGTATTTGTTTTTATATTATTGTGCATGTTTGGATTTTTAAAATGCATCTTTCCAAATTTAGCCCTCCTTAGAGGGCACCTGGCATCTGGGGCAAGAAAAACTGAGGAAGATGGCGTCGGCGGATGCTTTTATACCCCAGGCACTCTGACGTCAGGGAAAATGCGACATCAGCCGACGCCGGACCCAGACTTTGGAATCCGGCCGACCGAAGGGCTGCCCGAGGCAGGACAACCCATATGTGATGACTGCAGATGCATACCTATCGGACATCTACATTTATGGTAGGTACAAAACTGTACTTTTGCATGAGTGCCTGTCGGCCGCCACCTGAGTTTTCGTTTCCAAATTAAAGTTAAAGTCTTCTAAAGCCAAGTAGCCCATTGGGGATCCTTTTTTCTTACACTAACCGATGTCAGAAAAAGTTAATAATTGTCTTGCCTGTTGAAAGCAAATATCACACAGAGACTTCCATTCTTACTACATCACTTGTCTAGGCCCAGACCACGAGATCCCCCGTTGTCTCTTCCATGCTTTGTTCAATGCCAGAACTATCCATCATCGGGGCCTTATTGTAGACAGATATTTTCATTTACAGTCCTCGAATTCCGATATGGCGTTGGTAAGCCATCCGACAGCAGATCTCCTGAAAAAACATAAAAGTAAAGACAGAGACAGACCGCACAGGTCCAAACCTACCGATGATGCTTCCGTTAAGCTGGTCGTCAGTTCTCCAGTACTCAGTGAGGCGCTTTCGCAGCCCCTGATCCCCACTTCAGTTGATTCGCAGGCCACTACTGAGACCCTTTCAGAGTCCAGTATGCTGCAAAACTCTTCTTCGTCTAAGGATCCTGCAGTCATATCTACCTTGGATGGGTCCAGAGCCACTGAGCAAGCACCAGCTACCGAGGAAGTCCTTCGCACCACCAAATCTCAATACAAACCGACGTCTTCTTTCGTGACTACCATTCTTTCGAAAACAACTAAGTTCCTTAGGCCCAGGGTTCAATCAACCACTCCCAAGAAACTGACTATCCACTCTCAGGTGCCTGCTACCTTGCCTCACTCTCAAATGGTTAAAATGGCAGAAGACCTTATCATGCTGATCAGGGGAAGCCAAGCTACCCCTTCAAAAAGGAAGAGATCTATCCTCAGTAGTTTTGTCTGAACAAGAGTCAGATGAATCTGATGCATCTATCTATGAAGACATGCACCCCCTCTACACTTATGAGAATTCTGATGCAGAGGAATCTATTCCTTCAGCCTCTCCCCCAGAGGATTTTTCCTTTGGGAAAACCGTGCATACTTTAAGGGAGGATTTCCAATGGGAGAGTCAGGACTACACTCAGTCTAAAAAGAGACTCACAGAATTCCTAGGTCTTCTGCAACAAAGACCTTTGGCCATCCCCCAGTCCTCAATGTGGTGGATGATGTTTTCCTTGAATCCAGCTTGACTCCTGACGCACTACCTCCTGCTCCCAGAAAACCAGACAGGTACTACAGAGTCCCTGACTCACACAAATTCTTTTTAAAAATCCAACAGCTGACCCAGAGGTCATTTCTCAAGGGAGTCTCAAGGGATTAAAGCAACCTCTGATAAGAATCCTACCCCCTCAGACAGGGATTCCAGAGCATTGGACAAGACGGGGTAAAAAAGTATACACCTCAGCTATTCTTTGCTATCAGGGCACTAAATTGTCAGTTCCATACGCTTAAATGTCAGCAACATACCTTAGAACTCCTTAAACAAAAAATGTCTTCCTTTCCTGCTTGGACAGAATCTAAAGGTTTACCAGACTTGTAACTAAACACACCTTGCAGTGTGGTTTTGACACCCTAGAAGCTTCTTGCAGGGCAGCAGTCACTAGATCTGTAATTAGAAGACATGCATGGCTTAATGGACAACCCCTGCCAGACCATGTCAAATCTAAATTGCTGGATGACCCCTTGCACAAAGATAGCTTATATGGCACTAAGGCAGAAGGGGTCTTAAAAAAGATGGAAGAAAAAGCAAAAACTATGCAAACGGTTAAAGATTTCTTACAGATCCAGCCCCCTAGGTTCCGCACTCCAAGCACTGGTCCTTTCCTGCTCCGAGTAGAGAGGCCCAGCATAGGCCCCATGGAAACAGACCCCCCCCCCAGACAGCAACCCCAGGGAATGCAGAGATCTAACAGTGGACTACCTCCACTTCAAAACCAGGGAGTTCTAAGCCAGGGAATGCAGAGATCTAACAGTGGACTACCTCCACTTCAAAACCAGGGAGTTCTAAGCCACCCCCTTATGGTAAGAACTCACAATGACTCACCTTCTCCCGACCTCCCTTCTGCCCACCTTCACTTACCCCCAGGAGGAAAACTCTCCTTTCATTCAAACGCCTGGGCAACCATTACCAAGGACCAATAGGTTCTGAACATTGTGTCTCAGGGTTACAAATTCTCCTTCCACACCCTTCCAACCCCAAAAGGGTTCCCAGATGTACCACCAAATCAGTGGGCAGAGGCTCAAAAGCAAATCCATTCCCTTCTCTCTTTGAGGGCAGTAGAGCACATAGCTGCAGAACAGATAGGCCAAGGCTTCTACTCCAGGCTTTTTCTGGTGCAGAGAAAAGAGGGCACCTGGCACCCCATCCTTGATCTAACCATTCTAAACACCTTCCTGGTGATCCCAAAATTCAAAATGCTCACCCTCCAGCAGCTGCTACCCATGTTCTCCAAGGACGCTTGGCTAGCCACCCTAGATCTAAGAGAGGCCTACCTCCACGTTCATATCAGGGAATCTCAATACTTTCAATTCTCTGCACTTCCCTTTGGCTTATCTACTGCTCCGAGAGTTTTCACAAAACGTTTGGCTCCGGCCATTTCCTTTTGCAGACAAAGAAATATTCAAATTTACCCCTACTTAGATGACTGCCTGTTTCAGGCAGACAGCCAGGAAAAGCTGCTCAAGCACCTGGGCTTTGTAAAGACCCTACTAACCTCCATAGGGTACACAATCAATGAAAAGAAATCAAAACAGGTGCCCACCCAAAGGATAATCTTCCTGGGATCAAGTCTAGACACAGCATCCCAGATGGCATACATTACACCAGAGAAACAAATTTTCCTGGCAGCCTACTTCTCTCAACTGGCTACTAGGCCCCAGCTTTCTGCAAGGAAGATCCTGCAGGCTCTGGGGTTCATGGCATCTTGCATATTCCTCATTCCGTATGCCAGACTGCATATGAGGAAACTTCAGTGGTACCTAAAGAGCCTTTGGTGTCAACACTCTCAAGACCTGGAAACTCTTTTACCTATAATTCCTTGCCTCAGAAAGGAATTTCTTTGATGGACAACTGCATGCTCCCACAACAAGGGACTGCCCTTCTCCCCTCTCCACACTGCCCAGACCCTCACCAGAGATGCATCAGACTATGCTTGGGGTGCACACCTGGATGGCAGGTGCATACAGGGCCAATGGAGCCCACAGCAAATCCTGCTGCATATCAGTCAAAAAGAGATGGTGGTTGTGCAGCACACCTTGATAGCTTTCAAATCCCTTCTCTCTCCAGGGGTTCTCCTGATCAAAACAGACAACACCACTGTGATGTGGTACATCAACAAGCAGGGTGAGACTCACTCCTACCCTCTTTGCAGGCTGGCCATGACCCTTTGGCTCACAGTCTCTTCCATGCAACTACACATGTTAGCACAATACTTACCAGGCTCTCTCAACTCACTGGCAGACCAGTTAAGCAAAAACCTTCGGGACCCACACGAGTGGCAGTTCAATAGAAGTATCTTCACCCTAATAACTCAGAAATGGGGATCCCCGAAGGTCGATCTCTTTGCCTCCCACACCAACCATCAGCTCAGCAAATTCTGCACCAGGGAGCATCACAGCATGGCTTGGACAGTGGATGCCCTGTCCTTCCTCTGGGTCAACCTCTTGGTCTATGCCTTTCCTCCCCTACCTCTCATCCCCAGGGTACTGATCAAAATAAGGGAGGAAAAACCAAGGATCATTCTTATAGCTCCAGACTGGCCCAACAACACTGGTATCCCTTGCTGCGCAGTATGTCCCTGCTGCCTCCATGGCATCTTCCTCAGATTCCAAATCTCCTAACCCAGAGGGAAGGGAAATTCATGCATCCCCAATTGCAGACACTCTGTTTGGCAGCTTGACTTATTCCCTAACCCCGAACCAATCTGCCACCCTCAGTAAACAGGTTCTGGATGTTATCCGTGAGGCCAGACACCCTAGCACCAGGAAATGTTATGCAGATAAATGGAAAAGGTTCTACACCTAGATCCAGGCCAAGGGGGCCAATACAGCACAGCCCTCCATCCCTGTCATCCTGGATTACTTAGCTGACCTACTACACAGTGGTCTGTCTTTTCTCCTCCATAAAAATTCATGCCTCTGTATTTCTGCTCATTTTCCCATTTAGCATCCCCTTTTCTCACACTATTTGATCAAACAGTTCCTCAGAGGGGCTAGCAACTTGAGGCCCCCCAGAAGGGCACCAACACCAGCTTGGGACCTTAACTTTGTCTTGGAAAAGCTCACCCTGCTTCCTTTTGAACCAGCTTCTTCTACAGAGCTACAATTTCCCTCCTGGAAGACAGCATTCCTTCTGGCCACCACTTCAGCCAGAAGAGTCTCTGAGCTGCAAGCACTCATGGCTGTGGAACCCTTCATCATCTTCCATGCAGACAAGGTATCCCTCAGAACTAACCCATCATTCATGCCCAAGGTGGTGTCCAGTGTGGCTCTTAACCAATCCATTCATTTGCCCACCTTCTTTCCTAATCCTCAGAACAAGGGGAAAGGATTCTTCACCATCTAGATGTGCACAGACAACTCGGATACTATCTGGACAGGACTAAATCCTCAGAAAGTCTGATCAATTGCTGGTTAGCTTTGCTACAGAGGCAGAAGGCAAAGCCATCTCCACGCAAACCATTTCCAAATGTATAGCACACTGCATCCATTTCTGCTACAAACAGCATGGTAAGCCTCCCCCAAGGGGGTTAGGACACACTCCACCAGAGCAGCCTCCACCTCTGCAGCTTTCCTCAGAGGAATCCCCACCAGGGACATCCTAGAGGCTGCCACCTGGACATCTGTTCACAGTTTTACCAAGCATTACCACCTGCCTCTCCTCTCTAAATCCAGGGCAGGGTTTGCCTCTGCAGTCTTGCAGGGCATCCTTGCCAGCCCCTAGCTTCCTTGACTGCCTCCACCCATTTTTCTCAGCTTTGGGAATCTACCCGAATGTGATGACTGCAACAGTGAAACACAAAGAACATAGTACAGCTGTGTACACTTACTATAAATGTAGATGTTCGAGTGTATTCACTGTTACAGTCCTGGTTTCCATCCCTCCATCTCCCGTTTTCTCTTTCTCCTTTTGTTACCATTCTAACTTGTTCTCCTTTCCTTACAAGGGACATATTGGTATTTATTTTCCACTGGTGGGGTTCTTCCAGGAGAACCTGGCCTCCGACTTTGGGGGCTTCTGACAGGTTAGGGCAAGAAAAACTGATGTAATGGCGTTGTCTGCCTTACTTTGTACTACTGACGACCTTACATCAGTCCTCAAGTGGCACAGAAATACTAAATCTCTGGTATTCGGGCTGGCTGAGTGCTACCCTGGCAGGGATAACCCAAATGTGATGACTGCAACAGTGAATACACTCTGACATTTATGATAAGTGTACACAACTGTACTTTTCTTCTTATGAGGAAAATCTGCATTAGGTACTTTAATTTTTTTTTCTATTCAACTCATCGTGTACAGTGCATGCACGACTCTTCATACTTCAAGAGCTATGGCCACTGGTACTGTTTTAAAGAGGCTTGCATGGAAGTGTTCCCACCCCCTGATGATGGTAAAAATGAGATTTTAAATTGTCCTTTTGGTAAAGATTTAGTTTTGGCCCATCTACTGAAGAGGTGATCAAAATGTAGAATGAAAGCAGTAAGCTGATACAGGTAATCTCTTAAGATTTTTCAGCCCTCCCTTTAACAAATTTTCCAAGGGGTTCTGTAACTCCTCATCCAATTTTTGGTAAGAAACAAAATAGTCTCAGCAAAATGCAAGTAAACTGCTGTTTAAGAAGAAATGGCAAGGGGCTTTCAAGAATTCTGGAAACTTCACAAACCAAGGACAGTCCAGTAAATCAGAATGACTATTTAAGAGACTTTTTTTCCCCACTTCCACCATAGCTGCACATGTTTTTCTTCCAGAAAGGTCTAAATCTCCACTTTTCTCTTGAGCAACAGGTAGTTTCAGGTAAATGGGTAATACAGATCAGTCATCAAGCTTACAGATGGCAATGGGAGGAAAATCCCCCTTTCCAGGAGGGAATTCCTCATGCTGTACCTGTCCGTCATTACATGCTGTTCCAGGGAGTGACAAAACCAGTTCCCCCTTAGTAGGTGGAATGGGATTTTATTTAATGATGTTTTTAGTGCTAAAGAAAGAAAACTTTTGAAGACTTGTTCTGGATCTTTCTTTCCTAATCCTGTTTGTTATAGTGCCTAAATTCAGAATATCACTTCTCAACCTGCTATCTCTTCTTCCTCATTCAGCTTTCCTGGTAACACTAGATTTAAAAGATACTTATCAAATTCCTATTAATATCACTTCTCAACCTGTTACCTCTTCCTCATTCAGCTTTCCAGGTAACACTAGATACTTGTGAAATTCCTATTCATCCAGACTGCAGGCATATATTAAGATTTTGGTTGTCTGGATCGCATTATCAGTTCTCTGCCTTACTTCTGGACTGTCCACTACAGGAAGAGTGTTCACAAAATGTCTCATTGTAGCCTAATGTGTACACAGGACATGCTGGAGGGATAGATTCCTGTCCCAGCGACTCCCCTCACTCTGGAATAGAATCACAATCCATATTTGACAGAGCTCCTCTCTGACCTTCAAGAGAAATCTTGATGAGTGGATGGGTAATCGTAAGTTCTACCCTGGGATCACTTCAGGAGTCCTCTTGACAGAGGCCCAGGTTACTAATCTAATGGGGAGGCGAAAGCCATCACTCTGTGGCTAGGCTTATAAATGCCCGTGGGCAGATAGCCTAGTACTTACCTATGAACCTATGAACACATTTTTCCATATTTAAATGATTTGCTTATCTTTGCAGAGTCTTTTTCACAGTGTCAGTAGTCTCTTTGTTGGGTGAGAGATCGTTCACAAGCTGGGATTCCAAGAAAACATTCAAAGGTCTTTCTTGACTCCTTACAGAATTGTGTTTCTGTGATGTCAGTTAGACACTGCAGTTCCAATAGCTTTTCTTCCATAGTAAAAAAAATAGCTCTATATCTGGATCTGTTTCTAGTGTTTTCCACTTGGACTTTGGTCACTGTGAGGGGAAAACCTCAGGATATTAGGTCTCATGGCTTCCATGATTCTCATGATATCCCTGGCAAAATTCCTCATGCGAAACATAGAGTAGTATCTGAAGTCACTTTGGTACCAACACCCTTTGACTTTTCAGTTCCCAGTTTTGGGTTTTGTCAAAAGAAAAATCACTTGGCAAATATCTCTAAATCCAGGCCTCCCTTTCTTTCTCCCTGTTCCAAACCAGTCAAGTCAACACTGGTACCTTGAACTTGCTTGTGGAGCAGATTCAAGATGGATAAAACTGCAGGGAATGTAGAACACCAAGGACGGATGCAAGTACTTAAATATAATAAATGTTTGCCCAGACCACGGCACTCAACTCTCTGAATCATCTTTCAGTCTTGGAACATCTTCAGGTTGTTACAGGCAGTACCACAGTCGTGGTACATCCGCAGACAAGGGGGATCAAGTTGTGCTGTTTCCTGTGGTCCATTGATACAAGGTTTGATTCCCTCAGCCTCCATTGCTGAACTGTGACACAGAGCAAGTCACTTAACCAGACACTGCTCCCAGGCTGAGTCTGGAAAAGGTCCATGGAGATCAGGAATTCCCTGCCTAGGAAACCGGAACGTCTGACCAGTATAATAAAGACTTAAGCTACTGCTAGGAGCATGCGACGTTGCACATAAGACATCCAGCGTTGGCCATAAAAGTGAGGTCTGCATGTACCATCCTCAGAACTTCTCTGCCACCAGTCCGAACGACAGCTTCCACTGTTCGTCTGATCAATGAAAGTTGCCTACAATTCAGTTAAGTGCCTTCTCCAGAAGCAGATATTATACTTCCCCATTGGGGGAAACCTTTATTGCATTTTTTGCTACTGCATACTTGTAAGAGGTTATGTCATCCAAGAAGGGCAAGTGCAACTGTGGAAGACAGATTCCACACAAAGGCAACCACAACCAGTGTCTTTTCTGTCTGAGTTCTGATCACAACTAGAAGGCCTATGCCCATTTGTCAGGTGTTCGTTCCTAAAACATTTCACAGTCGACATAAGATATATCTTGAAAAGCGGAGACTGAAGTGACTAGCACTGGGTATGGAAGGTACTCCAGGTCTGTCAGTTGAGCCCCGCAAAAAAGGTGAAAAGGGTAAGGCCTGAAGCTTTGGCTGCACCTCCGATCCCGGACGTCCCATTGAGGCCAGTGAAGGCCCAGAGGCACGTACGGTGTCTGGTCCTCCTCCTTCAGTGGGTACTGATTTAGAAGCTGCTAGGGATGGTTCCTTCTGCACACCCACAGAGGTATCACAAACATCTGTTATGGATGGTAAGGGGAAACTATGGCTCGCTCCTTCAGATGTTTCTCATAGAACCTCTCCTGCCCTTTCCATTGAGGTTTTGCTGACTTTTGGTCCAGAGCCTAGGCCTATGTCTGCCCTTCCATCCCAGCCTAGGATAGGCCTTTCTGTCAAGAGGAAACACAAACATGTCTCCCATACAGGACCCTTCCCCAGACTGGCAAGCTTTTTCTCAAGGAATCTCGAGTGAATTTCTGGCACTTGGGCCTTCCAATTTGCATCCTCCTACTCCAGCATCTCCTATTTCCCCTCCACTTAGGAGTACTTCTGCCTAAACAAGAGGCCTGTGACGAAGATGATTCATCTTCAGATGAGTCCCTAGCCTACTCCACTCAAATAGACTCTCCTCTGGATTATTCTTCCCCTGAAGTTGATTCCAATGGTAGAGATTCTCCTGAAGAGGATAGTAGTTTCCAAAATGAGGGAGTTGTTCAAGTGTGATAGCTCCCAGGTTTCAGAAGTACAAAAGAGGTACTATGACCTCTTACAAATAGACTCTCCTGCCCCTTCAGCTATCCCCCATGGTTTTGCCAGCGACACCTTTCTTGCAGCATCCAAAAACCCTGACTCACAATCTCTTGCTGCCAAAAGGCCAGGCAGGTTCTATAAAGTGAGAAAATAGGACCAACAGTAGGAACTGGAGGACTGAAACCACCATGAAACGAATTTGACCTAGGTTTCATCTTTATTTAGACTTCTTCAGAACAAAATGTTAAAAAGTGGTCACCCACCAGAATTTATACAACTTAAAATGACATCATTGATCAATTAGTCAATTAGTCAATTAAAAAAATTAAAAAACCTTTCACCATGCTTAAAGCAACCTGAGCACACTCACACACACACAAACAAACCACTAGTAATATGATTAACATACTGCATTAGTAATGATAAAAACTTCGTAAATACAATATCAAAAATCACATAACAAAATGTATTATGATGAAAATAAACACCAAGCATCACACCATGTAATGTGCAATAGTAAACTAAGTACAATCATTATACATGACAAGTGGAGTTGTTAACTAATCAGCCAAGAATGTGTTTCAGTTTTAAGATGGGGGCTATACTAATGTGATCATTAATGCCAGGGAAGACAGTTGCATTCAACCTAAGTTGCCACCTCACCTCACTAATGTCTAAATGCAAATCTAAAATCCTGCCCTGTACATCCTTAATTATATTTTGCAATATACAAAACTTAAAATGATGCCCATCATGCGTTTCAATGTGCCTGTAAAGGGCATTAGTGGTTTTGCACTAAACATAACATAACATTTTAGATTTGCATTTAGACATTAGTGAGGTGAGGTGGCAACTTAGGTTGAATGCAACTGTCTTCCCTGGCATTAATGATCACATTAGTATAGCCCCCATCTTAAAACTGAAACACATTCTTGGGTGATTAGTTAACAACTCCACTTGTCATGTATAATGATTGTACTTAGTTTACTATTACACATTACATGGTGTGATGCTTGGTGTTTATTTTCATCATAATACATTTTGTTATGTGATTTTTGATATTGTATTTACAACGTTTTTATCATTACTAATGCAGTATGTTCATCATATTACTAGTGGTTTGTTTGTGTGTGTGTGAGTGTGCTCAGGTTGCTTTAAGCATGGTGAAAGTTTTTTAATTTTTTTAATTGACTAATTGACTAATTGATCAATGATGTCATTTTAAGTTGTATAAATTCTGGTGGGTGACCAGAACAAAATGTTAAAAAGTGAAGAAGTCTAAATAAAGACGAAACCTAGGTCAAATTCGTTTCGTGGTGGTTTCAGTCCTCCAGTTCCTACTGTTGGTCCTATTTTCTCTTGTTCGGTTTTTTGGTTTGTGTTTGGTTTCTGTCATGGAGAGTAGTGTTGGTGGACCAGACATTTTGGGGCTGTTGGAACAAATTAACCAACAATTGGCTGAGCACACAATACAAATACAGCAACTGGTTAAGAAGCAGCTAAATGGTTCAAATATCGTAGCAGAGTCAGATTCTGGAGGTTCGTTACCTGGCCACAAGGCTTCCAGAGGAGTAGTGGCTGCAGTGCCATGTTCCAGTCCTCCTGAGGTGAATACCGGTTTGGGGGCTTCTAATACAGCATTGAGAAATAAAAATGTGGCAGGTAATTTATTGAACTTAGATGCAACGTAGTGGAAGGTCAATAATTATAATTTTCAACATAATGTGATGACATCTAACCCATATAATAATAAGCCCTTAACTGAACATTTGAAGGACTTTGAGAAAAAGTTATTTTCCATGAAGAAATTGCAGATTGAAAACAGTTATTTGCATAAAAATATTGAGTTGGGCTTAGTACCGCGGGGTTTACGGCCTTGGAAATATCCAAATGGAATTGAAGGAAAAAATGAAATCTGGAGGAAGTTCACAAATTGTACAACAAAACAGGTCTTGAACTCATGAATATTATTATCAAATGCAATGATCAGGTGATTGCTGTTTTTTTGACTGAATAAGAGACTGATAATGAAGCCATTACAGCTAATTTAAATTTTGAGCATTATTACACCAACTACACTAACATGTTGGCAAGTGTAGATTCACATTGTGCGATCATACATGGGAGAAAAGCTCATAAAATAGCTCGGGACAGCAATGAGTATAAGAACAAAATAGTTTATCCGCTTTCTGAAGGCAATACTTGGCGTCAAGATCACACAGCCAATCAGATATTGAGTGGGGGAGTGGAAGTGACAAGAGCAACAGGTAGCATTAATACGAGAGTGGTTGGTGAGGAGTTCCCTTTAGAAGAAGGACCAAGGCGTTCAGAGAGGCTAAAGGGTCATGTCCAGACGAACCAGCAACAGGGAAGCGGCAAATTCAGTGATTACGTGCAGCAAGGAGCAAGACCAAAAGGGAGGTTTTATCAGCAGCAACAGCGCAATGTAGCTCGAACTGAGTGGAGAAGGTAATTTCGGAAAGTACGCTTTCTGTTGAAGGTGAGACTTCCTTTCAGTACTATCAGAGTAAATTTGCTGACAATCAGGTTCTGAGTAATTTTGGAGTGGCTGGCAAGTTTACTGGTGGGGTGGATTTTACTAACTTTGAATCAGCAAACGCCAGCGTGAATGGGGTGGAAGTCAACGCTTGTAATCAGGCCAATACCACTAACTTGTTTCGAATTGAGCGTGCTGCTACTAGCGTTGGGGATGAAACAACCTGCTTAGACATTGTTTTATCTGATTGGGTTCACACGAGTGAGTTTAAAGATGAACTTTCTTCCATTTCAATGACATTTCTGTTGTGAATACGGTGGGGCGCAACTTTAAATGACATTAATTTTAACTTTGTCAATAATGACATTTTGAATGATGTTGAAATGTTGAATGAATCAATCAGTGAATACACAAGTGAACAAATTAGGCACGCAGATGCTGAATTTTGTAATTGTGATAATGATGATCTAATTAGCTTTGGCCACGATGTATTAGAACCAAATGTCAGTATGGGAATCAATGATATAGTTGATATTGGGGATGCTGTTGGTATAAATAATTTGCCAATGTTTTTTTCAGCCAACAATAAGGTGAACGGTAATTCACCTGAAGTGGTAACACTGGGTGATAGTATGGGTTCTGGGGAGTCTATCACTGATTGTGGGCTGGTTGAATTAAGTGCGGATATTAGTATTTACACCGTGCCTGATGGTTCAGCCAAAGATAACAATGAATATGTAATTTCTGGACAAATTCATGACGTTTTGATTGATAACAGTGATGGGGACATCAGTGTTAGTATTGAACAGTTGGTTTCTATTATCGATAATCAAGTAGGGATATGTAATGGGGAACATCTTAGTAACCCTCTGGTAGTATGTAATACATATGGTGATTACAAAGTATACAATTTTTCCAGTAGGGTTATTAACACAAGACACGTGGAATTATTATCAAAGGGGTTCACCTTTGTGCCCCTAGTTAGGGGTAACATAACTGACATTCTTATTGATCTGAAACTATTGACAAGGAAGATGAACCTAAAGTTGATGTTTCAAGATGAATTTCAAGGGTAAAGTGAATTTTTAAAAAAACCTAGTAAGTTTATACCACCTTCAAACACTATAGTTGATTTATTTGAGAAAATATGTGAGCTGGAAATAAGAGATCACCTTAATAGATGTAAGTCTGTTAATGGTTTTCATGTGTTTAATAGTCAAAATAACCTATCTAGGGATGAACAGAGCTTGTTGGACGATTTGGTTAGGGACAGGTCCATTAGATTCATGAAGCCCAATAAGGGCAGTGGCTTAGTGGTTATCGATGAAATGATTATATTAATCACATGTTAATAATGTTAAGTGGGGAAACCTATGAGGAAAGCAGTTTAAACCAACTTAATATTGCAAACGCTAGGGTGGATATGTTAATTGAGGATCTATTGATGCAAGGACAAATTACTGGATCAGAGTATTTTTTTATCACTAACGAATTTCCTGTGGTGAGTGGCATCTTTGGGATTCCCAAGATACATAAGGGACTGGTTAACGTTAAGTTCAGGCCTATAGTTGATGATAAACGTAGCAAAACTTGTTTTATTAGTAAATTTTTGGATTATAATTTGCAAAAAGGCATCAAGTTATTTGATTATATTACAAAGGACTCTTGGAAGTTTTTGGAGAAGTTGCATACTGTGGAATTTAATGAAAATACCATTTTGGTTACCATTGATGTTGTGAACCTTTTTTCTGTAATACCCAATGTCATAGGGTTGGAATGGTTGGAACAACAGCTCTTTAAGACTGGGTTGTATGATCAGGACCGCATTAATGTACTCATCATCTTGATGGAAATGGTATTGTCCAATAATTATATTTTCTTTGAAGGTTATTATTTTAAGCAAATCACGGGTGTAGCTATTGGGGCAGCTTGTGCCCCCATTTATGCGAATTATGTTATGTCCTACTGGGAACAGGAATATGTTTTACACAGTGGCTTTAGATCTAAAATTAGACACTACACCCGATTTTTAGATGATTTGTTTATAGTATGGGAAGGTAGTGAAGATGATTTGAACGCCTTCATGGAATATATTAATAGTACAGTGCATTTTTTTAAGTTTACTTGCTCTACAAGCAAACAGGAGATTTCTTATTTAGATGTAAAGTTAAAAATAGATCCTACAAATTATTCTTTGTCCACCAACATCTATAGAAAAGCCACTTTCTCAAATTCTTCTCTGTTATTCTAGTTGGCACCCTGGCCACCAGAAAAGAGCAATTATTAAAGGTCAGATGGTCAGGGCTGCCAGGATGGTTAGTGACGACTCAGATTTTTTGAAGGAAGTAGAGTTTATAATGAGCATGTTCCTTAGGAGAGAATACCCTGAAGGTATGTGTCAAGCTGTTGTGGAGGAAGTTAAACGGAAGAGGGACGAAGGGGTGTATTGGCCGTTAATTAAAGGTAGAACAAGTATAGATCATGTAAGAGTGGACCAGGAGACAATCAATCAAATTGTTAATGTGGATAATGATGGCCATATTCTACCTGTGACTGATAACACCAGTAGTCATTTTCCCGAACACAACCTCTATTTCATTACTACCTATTCTTATGATGCTCCCAATATTAGGGATATTATATACAACAATTGGAGGTTTCTCAGGTTAGATTGTTTGGTATGGGATAAGCTTGGTACTTATCCGAAATGTGTCTTTAGGAAGGCAAGGTCCTTGAAACAGCTATTAGAGAAGGGTGACAATGTTTCCATTGTAACTGGTAGGCCCGTTGGGAATTTTAAATGTGGGAGATGTAGTGTGTGCCATCACATCTTACCAACAGGTTCCAATTTACAAGTGGCAGGTGCACCTATTAGATTATATGGGCATTTTGACTGTTACACAAAAAATGTGGTGTATATGGCACAGTGTGTACAGTGTCCGGCGTTTTATGTCGGAAAAACTAGTAGAGCCTTTAGAGACAAGATTAATGAGCACCTGTCAGATATAAGGCTAAGGAAAACCACTAATGCCCTTTACAGGCACATTGAAACGCATGATGGGCATCATTTTAAGTTTTGTATATTGCAAAATATAATTAAGGATGTACAGGGCAGGATTTTAGATTTGCATTTAGACATTAGTGAGGTGAGGTGGCAACTTAGGTTGAATGCAACTGTCTTCACTGACATTAATGATCACAATAGTATAGCCCCCATCTTAAAACTGAAACACATTCTTGGGTGATTAGTTAACAACTCCACTTGTCATGTATAATGATTGTACTTAGTTTACTATTACACATTACATGGTGTGATGCTTGGTGTATATTTTCATCATAATACATTTTGTTATGTGATTTTTGATATTGTATTTACAAAGTTTTTATCATTACTAATGCAGTATGTTCATCATATTACTAGTGGTTTGTTTGTGTGTGTGTGAGTGTGCTCAGGTTGCTTTAAGCATGGTGAAAGTTTTTTTAATTTTTTAATTGACTAATTGATCAATGATGTCATTTTAAGTTGTATAAATTCTGGTGGGTGATCACTTTTTAACATTTTGTTCTGAAGAAGTCTAAATAAAGACGAAACCTAGGTCAAATTAGTTTCATGGTGGTTTCAGTCCTCCAGTTCCTACTGTTGGTCCTATTTTCTCTTGTTCGTTTTTTTGGTTTGTGTTTGGTTTCTGTCATGGAGGTTCTATAAAGTCCCTGAAGACAGTAGCTATCTGTACAAATGCCCTCTTGCAGACCCAGCGGTGATCTTTCTCTCTGTCGCTGCTGATAAGCCCTCTAAATTACTGCCCACAGATAGGGACAGTAAAATGATGGAGTGAATTGAGGAAAAAGGGCTACACCTTTTCTACTCTGGCTTTTAGGGCCATTAAATGTCAGACACACGTCTAAGTATGTTCTGGCCCTACTTTCACAGGCCTCTAAATTGCTAACAGATCTGCCAGATTCTGCAGCCAAATCCCAGCTCTCTTCCCTCTTGGCAGTTTCCTCCCAGGTTACTAGACATTCCATAAAATGCAGTTATCTTGCAGCTGAGATGTCTGCAAGATCAGCAGCATCTGGTTCTGTTCTCAGGAGGTATTTCTGGCTGACATTTCAGCCTTTGCCCGAGGATTTCAAGGCAAAACTTATGGATGCACCACTGGACAGCGCCGCCCTATTTGGTACTAAAGGTGCAGCCCTGTTCAAATCCCTTCAAGAGAAAGGAAAAGTACTTCAGGAACCTAAACATATTTTTGTTTCCCCAGTTCCTAAGTACCATAAGAACTACCCTTCTAAGCCTATTTTGTAAGGAAAAGGACCAATGCTCCTTCCCAACAACATAAGAAGGCACACGCATTTAGACTTCTCCTTGGTCTTAGCCATCATCTGATGATCCACATAGATATGTTTCTGAACATTCTCCACCGGTGAGGTATGCCTCAAGTAGATCTCTTTGCCTCCTCTATGAACAGACAATTTCCAAATGTTTGTGCCAGAGTCCCACACCCTCTGTCTTGGAACATAGATACCCTATCATTCTCATGGAAGGGGATGTTTTTCTATGCATTCCCCCTTCTCTGTAATTCAGAACATCCTGCTGAAAATTCAGAAGGACAAACCAAAAGTCTTGTTGGTGACCCCCTTTTGACCAAGACAGCATCGGTTCCCTCTTCTGCAGTTAGCCAAGAGCAATCTCCATAAGTTACCTCACAGAGTGGATCTACTCACACAAGACAAGGTATCTCTTATTCACCCACATTTAGCAACATTGAACCTGACTTTGTGGGTGATAGGTTTCCGATTCCTTTCAAGCACCTTTTCTCTGAGGACATGCTTGTAGTCCTGCAGGAGGCCAGGAAACCTATTTGTCCAAAGGGAAGAGGTTCTCCATCTGGTGTCTTAATAAGAGACTAGATCTATTTTCAGTGGATATTCCACTAGTCCTTTCTTATTTCTGTGAGCTGCTCAAGGCTGGACTGGGTTATTCTTCAGTTAAAGTCCATTTATCAGCCATTTCTGCATGTCTGCCTTTATGTCCCCTCTTCTCTTCTCTTCTAAACTAGAGGTTAAGCTTTTCTTAAAAGGCGTCCTTCACATCAGACCTCCCAGGAAACCAGGAAACCTGTTCCTCTTCCCTGGGAAAAACTGACTCAGGCTCCCTTTGAACCTGAAGCCTCAGCTTCCCTAAAATTTTGCACTTGGAAAACTGTATTATCGGTAACCATCACTTTTGCTAGGAGTGTTTCTGAACTCCAAGCTTTAATAGGTTCACAACCCTTTCTGATTTTTCACAAGAATAGGGTGTCTCTTCATACCAACCCTTCATGCCTAAACCAGTCTAATCATTTACCCTCCTTTTACCCTACTCCTCAAAACTCCAGTAAGAGGGTGCTGCACACTTTTGATGTACATAGACAACTTAGATTCTACTTGGATAAGATCAAATCCATTAGAAAGTCTGAGCAGTTGTTTTTTTCCTTCCCTCCAGGGTGCTGGGAAAACTGTCTCTAAACAGAATATTTCATCTTGGATCTCTAGGGCAATTTTTTTTTTTGCTATGTTTCTCAGGGGAAAACTCTTTCTTCCTCTGTTAAGGCCCATTCCACTAGAGTGGTGGCTTCCTCTGGAGCCTATTTTAAAGGTCTCGACATTGCTTCTATCCTGGATGCAGCTACTTGGTCCTCTGTCAATACACTACAAGCTAGACTCTATCTCTAGATCCAAAGCAGGATTTGCCAGGGCAATTGTGCATGGTTTCATTGAGACTTCTTGTGCTCCTTCACCCCTTTCTCTCTCATGAGCTATGGTATTCTCCCTCATGTTATGAATACTGCAACATGGGAATAGAAGGACATAAAATAGTTGTGTAAAATCTTACCATAACCATAGATGTCCTTTTCTTCCATGTAGTCTATCCCACCCTCCTTCCTCCTTGGTTCATGCTCTTCTTTGGATATTAACTAATTGCCTCTTATCTTTGGACTGGTGTTCTGACTGGGGCATTTAGTTCTGAGGTTGGTACATGCAGAAATCACTTTTATGGCTGACGTCTGTTCTATGTACAACATCACTTGCACCGAGCAGTAGCTTAAGTCTTTATTATACTGGCCGGATGTTTGGGTCACCTAGGTGGGGAATTCCTCTTTGTGTTTCACTGTTGCAGTCATCACATTTGGGTTATTTGCCTGCAGTTAGCCCTCAGCCGGCCTGAAAACCAGAGTCTTCGGATTTCTGTGTTGGATGCTGTCACTTCTTCCATGATGTCAGGTCGTCAGGAGTATAAAACATGCAGCCGATGCCATTACATCAGTCTTTCTTGCCATGAGGTGCCCGAAGCAGAAGCAGTTCGCAAGTGCCGGTCAGCCGACTCCTGAAATTTTCATTTTCGAGTTTCAGACCCGAAGTCTTCCAAAAAGATAAGTACCCTGTTGGGGGTCCTTTTTTTTTTTTTTTTGTTCTAACCAATGTCAGAAAAAAAATACCTATGAAAATACCGAATATCGAAAACATTTTATTGGATATCAAATTATTTACTAGAAAATTGAATTTTATGCACATTTTTAAGGATAGGAGTTGTCTAAATGAAGATAGAACACTTAAGAGAACAAGTATATTTAACCCCCCCCTTTACATAATGAAATTTTGTATTTTGAAAAATGTGTAACTAACAGGATTCATACGTCCTATCAATTCAAAAAACACATAGGGAGTAATTTAACAGATGTTGAATTTAAATTATTAAAGGAGCTCAGTGGCAATGATAAAATCAGAGTCATGAAACCGGACAAGGGTGGGGGTGTCGTGCTTATGGACCAATGGGATTATACTACAAAAATGATGGATATTTTTGATAATGAGACCAAATATAATAGGGTCTCGAGAAATGAGATACATATATCTTATAGACAGATTGATATAATATTGGACAACAATTTGATGCAGGGTTTGATTGACCCTGACTTGTATAATTTTTTCAAAGTTCATAAACCTGTGATACCTGGTATTTTTGGTATACCCAAGGTCCATAAGTCTACTGACAACCCACCTATGAGGCCCATTGTTTCATCCCAAGGATCTAAAACGCAGCCTTTGGCAGTATATGTTGATTTTAAGTTAAAAAAGTTTTATGAAAAATACTGTCATATTTTAGTTGATTCATGGGATTTTTTGGTGAAGATGGGCGGGTGCCCATATAGTGACAATGTTATTTTTATTACCATTGATGTCAAAGATTTGTTTTCGGTTATACCCCATGAATTAGGGATGGTATGGTTTGAAGAAATGTTATTGGAAATGAATTTTTTAAACAATGATGAATTTAAGTTGGTGCTTGAAAATATGGAGCTAGTTCTAAAATATAACTACCTTTATTTTCAGGTTGAATATTTTCATCAAAAAGAGGGGGTAGCAATGGGCTCTGCTTGTGCGCCGATGTATGCGAATATCATTATGTTATATTGGGAGATTAGATATATTTTGTCATCTGACTACCACATTTTTTTGGTGAAATATTACAAATTTTTAGACAATATATTTATCGCATGGAATGGACTGGTTATTATGATTGATGAATTTGTGAAATATATTAACCAAACCACCACCTTCTTAGAATTTACACATGAAATTGGATTTGATTCTATTCATTATTTGGATGTGAGGATTGACAAGGACTATTTAAATAAATGTTTTAAATCGAATATATATAGGAAAAAACATTTTTCCAATGCTTATTTACATTTTGACAGTGACCATTCATATGTACTTAAAAGGAACATTTTAAAGGGACAAATGATTAGAATGGCAAGAATGATCTCAGATGACAAAGAATTTATTACAGAGATCGAGTACGTTGGCAAAATGTTCCAAGAGAGAGGGTATCCCCCTGAATTAATTAGTGGTGTGGTGAACCAAATAAAGGAAAGTAGATGTAAAGACAGAAAGTACACCCCATTATTATTCAAGAATACAAACATTAACATGACCAGTAGCAATTAAAATAGGTTTGAAGATGACACTGTTAATGGTAATATTAATAGTTACAGCAACAAGAACAACAACAAAAACAATTCCAATGGAATGCCATACCTCACACTTACATATCATCAGGGAATAGGTTGGTTAAGAAAATGCATCAATGAGACTTGGGAGATGTTCAGGGATATGTCCATCAAAACTGAAGTATTTAAAATGGATATAAAATACAGTTACAGAAGGAATATGAATATTAAGAATATTTTAGAGATAAAAAAGGTTAATACTCAGAATACTAATAGAAAATGTGGGACATTTAAGTGTGGTAGGTGCACACAGTGTGTTTTTATATCCGGACAAAAAGAGTTAAGATTACCCAGTCTCAGAATGAATTTAACAGCTAATGATTACAGTAGCTGTTACACTAAAGGTGTAGTGTACATTGCATACTGCAAAGTCTGTTGGAGTTATTATGTGGGAAAAACTGAAAGGCACCTTAGATCCAGAATTTATGAACACGTGAGGGATATCAACAAACAAAATGAAAACAACGCTTTGTATAGACACATGTTAACTTGTAAAACAGCTGATTTTAAATTCTGGGTCATTGAAGTGGTTAAGTGTCCTGACAGGGGTGGTGATTGGGAAACGCAACTGGAATTTAAAGAAATGATGTGGCAACTTTGATTGGATTCTTGTTGTGGGAAGGGTCTAAATGACCACATCTCCATCACCCCAGCATTGAAAATGCTTGCAGCAGACCCAAAAAAACAAAAACACAAACACTAATGTTGGTTATTTATAGTACAAACGTTACAGAGACAAGCGATGCATTATATAAACACAAGGTTTTTGTATTTTCATATTTACATTCCATTGTTAATTTTGTGTATATATACATATATACATATATATATTTTTTTTATAGTGTCACATATATATACTTGTACTTTTTATACTACATTTTTATACCCACAATTATATATTTATATATTTATACATTCACACGGGTTGACATTTATTATTATTTTTTAGCTAGTTTTTATTTATTTAATATATACTATCACACATTTCTATTTAGGGGTTATTATTTATTATTTATTACCATCTTTATTAGCAGCAAAACATTTTGAATAAATATTTTATATATATAAAGAATTTTTTTATATACATATCAATTTTAAATTATTGTGCATTTAAAGTAATTCATTTGTTCTAGTAGTATATATTTGGGTTTAGGTAATAGCTTGATGTTCTTATCCATTTATTTATTTATTTACTTATATACATTTTATACTTATATAAAATATTTGTATATCGTTTTTAACGTGCAAACGCAGATATACAGTTTTTATTTCATTCACCATTATGTATTTATGCATTATTTGGTATTTCAAATAACAATTTTTGTCTGTTTTCCACTGCGATGTTTTCAGTATGTGATACTTTTTGCATTGCTATGTATTTAAAGCACTAACAATTTAGTGGCCCTTTAAGATGGGTGATTATTCAAGTCCAACATACATTGATTAATTAGTGTATTCTGTATAAAAGGAGTGGCCTGTTTTATTTCATGGATTCTGATGAAGTCTCCGATTGGAGACGAAAGCGCTCAATCCATGATTTTTTGTCTCTAGTGGTTTTTACTACCTTGTGGATTTATTTCAATAAAACTTTTGGGTGAATCAAAGACAGTATCCTGTGAATTACTGAAGGTCTCCTTTATTGTTTACCGGATCGCCTTGTTTGGATTTTTGCAATGTCAGAAAAAATTAACAATTGTCTTGCCTTTGGAAAGCAAATACCTTATAGAGATTTTCATTCTCACTGCGTCACCTGTTTAGGCCCAGACCATGACGTCCCTCACTGTCAGTTTTGTGCCTTGTTCAACTCCCGATCTATTCGTCGTTGGACTATTTTTGTTGCTAAATACTTTTGTTCTCGATCTCCGTACTCCGAAATGGCTTCATTAAGCCAATCCAACTACCGATCTTCTGAAAAAACATAAGGATAAAGACAGAGACAGACCACATAGGTCCAAAACTGCTGATGAAGCTTCTGATAAGCTAGTCGCCAGTCCACCGGTACTCAGTGAGGCCCTTTCGCAGCCCCTGATACACACTACTACAGATTCGCAGGCCTCTACTGAGACCCATTCGTAGTCCTGTATGCCGCGAGATGCTTCTTTGACTATGGAACCTGTGGATGTCTCTACCTTGTATGGGTCCAGAGCCGCTGTGCAGGCACAGGCTTCTGAAGGTGTATTCAGGCCTACAGACTTTCATATTAAACCAAGGGCATCGTTTCCAACTAGAAGTACCGAATTCCTCAGGCCTAAAACTCGGATTCACTATACAATCTCGAAATACTGAAATGTCGAATTTCAGTATTTTGAGACTGAATAGTTGAAAAACCACATACACGAAAACCCACAATCACGAATACTACAATCGTGACCATTCACACACACACACACACACACACACACACACACACACACACACACACACACACACACAATCCAGGACATAATCACACACACACATACACCTACCTAACTAAACAAACATAACAACACACACAAACACACTTAACCTACCTATAAGCAGGGGGGCAAGCCCCCTGCACCCCCCACCCCCCACTTATATATTCTGACTCCGAGGTCGCACTAAACACACAAACACACAACAAACACCACCGCACACACTCACACATACTAAAATCCCTACCCATTATCCTCAGACACACAACACTTACCTGAAACCCCAGATAAATCCACAAACCACAGCACACATCACAAATGTGACACCACGATAGCAGCAGATTCGACATTTGCGGATTCGGCATAGTGTAGTTTCGGTTAACTGCACTTTCCACTATTCGGCCTTGACGTACTGAATTTCGACATTTCAGTACGTCGAGATTGTCTAGTGTATCCCTAAAACTCGCACTACGCCTAGAAAACCGATGACCAAACTGCAGACTCAGGCCCATATGCCTCAAAAACAAATGCTTAGAATGGCTGAAGACCTTATGAACTTAATTAGGGGAAGCCAGCCTAAGAGACCTAGAACCGATTTTCTTTCTGATTCTTCTGGTCAGGAATCTGATATCTCTGCTCCTTCTGATTACCAGGATTTGCCCTTGTCTACTTATGAGGATTCTGATGCAGAGGATTCCATTCCCTCTGCTTCCCCTCCAGAAGATTTTTCTTTTGGTGAAACCTTGCATACCCTTAGGGAGCATTTCCGCTGGGAAAGCCAGGATTATTCTGAGTCCAAAAAGAGACTTAGGGAATTCTTACTCATGCCTCAATACAGGCCTCTGTTCTGGCTATTGTAGATGATGTTTTCTTGGACTCTAGCCTTACCCCTGACACTTTGCCACCAGCTCCCAGAAAACCTGACAGATACTACAGAGTACTTGACTCTCACAAGTTCCTCTTCAAGAATCCTACTGTGGATCCAGAGACCATTTCCCAAGGACCAAAAGGCATTAAGGCTACTACTGCCAAAAATCCTACCCCTTCTGATAGAGATTCTAGAGCCTTAGACAGATGGGGTAAGAAGGTATACACTTCTGCTGCTTAGCCATTAGGGCTTTAAATTGCCAGTTTCATATGTTAAAGTATCAGCAGCATATTATGGGACTACTTAAACAGAAAATGATGTTGATTCCTGACTGTGCTGAACACAAAGACTTGCAAGATTTAATGCATTCTGCTGAACAAGTTGGTAAACATACGTTGCAATGTGGTTTTGATGCTTTAGAAGCATCTTGCAGGGCTGCTGTCACTGGGTCTGTACTTAGAAGGCATGCTTGGCTTAAGGAACAAAACTTGCCAGATCATGTTAAAGCTAAATTACTGGATGCACCCTTAAACCTAGACCGCCATTTTGGCAGCAAAGCAGAAGAAGTCCTCAAAAGGATGGAGGAAAACGCTAAATCTATGCAAACTGTTAAAGATTTCCTACAAGTACAGCCTCCCAGATTCAGTAGGCATTGGCCTTCAAAGAACTGGTCCTTTCCTAGTATACTGCTAGATTTCTTTAATTCAGTTATTCAACATAAGCAAACTTATTCAGACAACATGGCATTGATATACAGACTTGTCAGAGAAGAAACATATTGTTGTCCTGCTAATTTCTGGAACCATTTTTATACAGTTAATAACACACGTCCAAAGGATCTAGATAAAACAAATATATTAGAATCTGCAGGGAAAACAACACACTCACTTAAATGGAAAATATACTCCTGGAGATTTTTATATAGATCCTTCTACACTCCTCAACTAATGAACAAAATTAATGGTAAACTAAATATTTGCAACAGATGTAAGTTTAACACAAACATTGACTGGAACCATATGTTTTATGACTGCCCTACTTTAAGTGTATTTTGGGAAAACAATAAAAAATTGCTACAAGCAATATTCACAGATCATTTTATGTTGACCAAATTATCAGTACTCTTCAATACACCCATACCTGGTTGTGTAAAAAAAGTTAAACATTCCTTACTTTGGGCAATACTGGCAGTAGCCAGGAAAACTATAACAAGAAACTGGATATCTGAATTCCCTCCTTCCTATAATGATTTTATGAAAATTGTAATGGAAGTTTGTCAATTGCAGATTGCAACTATGATATCTAAAACATCTAGAAAAACGTATAACTATCATATATGGGTTAATCTACAGAATTTGTTGAAAAGAGATTGACAATGATATCATATAAATCAAATGTCAACCTCTCTACGTGTTTTATATATATATATATATATGGAATAATCAAATACTAGGCAACTTAATGATAGTCAATGGATGTCCTTGTATATAGTTTTAGTCATTTCACTTTATTTGTTAAACATTGTTATGTGAATGCTTATATGAACACTTTTTGAATTGTAAATATTTTTATGTTAAAAGAACATGTAATTGTTTATATTTATTTCTTTAAAATCAATAAAATTGGTTAAAAAAAAAAGAAATGGTCCTTTCCAGTCCCTTCTAGGCCTTCTCAGTCCAAACCCAGGAACAGCAGACCACCAAGACTTCAGTCTCAGGCTATACACAGATCTAAGTAGTGGGGGGCTCCCACTTCCAAAGCAGGGAGTAGTAAGCCACCCCCCTACAGAAAAGTGCACAATGACTTAACCTTAACCCTTCCAAGCCCTGCTCAACTACTTGTTCCCTTAGGAGGAAAGCTCGCCCTGCATGCAAAAAACTGTGGACTCATTACCCAGGACAAATGGGTTTTGAACATAGTTTCCCGAGGATACAGATTCCACTTCCACACACTACCAACCCCAAATGGTTGGCCAGACCTCCCCCCAAATCAGTGGGTGGTGGCCCAACAGCAGGTTCTCTCTCTTCTCAGTATCAGGGCTATTCAACCTGTCCCAGCAGAACAAAGGGGACAAGGTTTTTAATTCAAGACTTTTTCTGGTACCCAGAAAAGAAAACTCCTGGCGTCCTATCCTGGACCTCTCTATTCTCAACACCTTTCTGGTGGTTTCAAAATTCAAAATGCTAACTCTTCAACAGCTTCTTCCTATGCTAGCCAAGGATGTCTGGCTGGCAACCCTAAACTTAACCTGCACATCCCAATAAGAGAATCCTGCAGACAATACCTACCTATTAAGGGCAGGCTCCATGCACTTTCAAATCTCTGCACTTCACTTTGGCTTATCTACTGCACCCAGGGTGTTCACAAAGTGTTTAGCTCCAGCCATTGCATTTTGCAGGCAGAGACATATTCACATTTACCCATACTTAGACGATTGTCTGATTCAGGCAGAAAGCCAGGACTTGCTATTACAACACCTGGCAGTTGTAAAGAAACTTCTAACCTCACTGGGGTACACCATCAATGAAAAGAAATTACACCTAGTACCCTGCCAGCAGATTGTATTCCTGGGAGCAAGCTCGAACACAACTTCCCAGATGGCATTCCTCACTCCGTAGAAACAAGTTTATTTGACAACCTAATTCAAACTATTGGCCACAAAAACCCACCCATCTGCAAGGAAAATACTGCAAGCTCTGGGGTTCATGGCCTCTTGCATTCTGCTAATTCCATGTGCAAGACTGCATATGAGGAAACTCCAATGGTTTCTAAAAAGTCTATGGTGTCAACATTCTCAGGACCTGGAAACAATGATTCCTATCATTCCTTGGCTAAGTTCCTTTGGTGGGCAGAGGCCTGCTACCACAAGAGACTCCCTTTCACTCTACCCCCTGCTGCCCAAACCCTAACAGACGCATCAGACTATGCATGGGGGGCTCACATGGCAGGACAATGCATTCAGGGCAAATGGAACCCGAGACAGATGCACCTGCATATCATTCAGAAAGAAATGTTAGCTGTACAGAGTGCTCTGACAGCCTTCAAAGACCGTATTCTTCCAGAACAACTATTGATAAAGACAGACAACACCAAAGTTATGTGGTACATAAACAAGCAGGGGGGAACTCACTCCTACCCTCTCTGCAGAGTAGCCATGGCTCTGTGGAACACAGCCCCGAGCTACTAAGGGCACCTACAAGCTCAATTCCTGCCAGGCAAACTAAATTCACTGGCAGACGACGTAAGCAGAAATCTCATGGACCCACACGAATGGAAACTAGAACCAGAAATATTCAACCTCTTGAGGAACAAATGAGGGACTCCAGAGGTAGACCTATTTGCCACCCCTCAGAACTACCACTTGAACAAATTCTGCACCAGAACTCCCCACAGTCAAGCTTGGAAAGTGGATGCCCTGTCCTTTACCTGGGAAAGCCTCTCGGTTTATGCCTCCCCCCTGCCTCTCCTCTCGAAGGTTCTACTAAAGATCAAACAGGACAAGCCAAGGACAGTACTGATTGCACCAGACTGGCCACACTAGCACTGGTCCCCCCTCTTCCACAGTCCGACACTGCTACAACCATGGCACCTGCCTCAGACCCCTTCTCTGCTGTCCCAGCAGGCGGACCAGATTCTGCACCCTCAGCTTCAAACCTTGAACCTTGCTAATTCCATGAGCTCTCCTCTAGCATCCCTCAGTAAACAGGTGCTGGATGTCATTCTGGAGGCAAGGAGGCCTAGTACCAGAAAATCCTATGCTGAAAAGTGGAAAAGATACTGTTCCTGGAGCCAGGCTCAGAGGATGCGCACAATGGTGCCCAGCTTACCTCATATTCTAGAGTACTTAACAGAAATGCTCCACAAGGGCCTATCCTTTTCGTCAATTAAGATTCATGCCTCTGCCATTTCAGCACATTATAATACTGAGCCACCCCTATTCTCTCACCCCTTGCTAAAACAATTAATTAGAGGGGCCAAAAATGTAAGACCCCCCAGGAGAGCTCACACTCCAGCATGGGACCTTACCTTGGATTGGAAAAGCTCACTCTTCCCCCCTTTGAGCCAGCTGCAACAGCAGAGTTGAAATTCCTTTCTTAGAGAACAGCCTTACTTCTAGCCATCACTTCAACAAGAAGAGTGTCTGAATTACAGACCCTCATGGCAGTGGAACCCTTCATTATCTTCCATTTTCCTCAGGAATAATCCTTTCTTTATGCCCAAAGTGGTGTCTAGTGTGGCCCTAAACCAGTCCATTCATTTACCTACTTTTTTCCCTAATCCACAAAACAGAGGGGAACGGATACTGCACTATCTGGACGTGCACAGACAACTTAGATTCTATTTGGACAGGACTAAGCCTCTCAGAAAATCTGACCAGCTGCTAGTTGGCTTTGCTGCAGGGTCAGAGGGGAAGGCCATTTCAAAGCAAACCATTTCCAAATGGATAGCCCATTGCATTCATTTCTGCTACAAGCACCATGGAAAACCTACCCCACACCCCAGGGGATAAGATCACTTTCCACCAGGGCTGCATCTACCTCTATGGCATTTCTCAGAGGAGTCCCTATCCTGGAAGCTGCTACCTGGAGCTCTGCAAATACCTTCACCAAACATTACCACCTGCCTATCTTTTCTAAATCCAGAGCTGGATTTCCACAGCAGTCTTGCAGGGCTTAATAGCTGGCCCTAATGCTCTTTAACTACTTCCTCCCTTCCTTAGCTTTGGGAATCAACCCAAATGTGATGACTGCAACAGTGAAATACGAAGAACATAGTACAGTTGTGCATACTTACCTTAAATGTAGATGTTCGAGTGTATTCACTGTTGCAGTCCTGGTTACCCTCCCTCCAACCCCCTGACTTCTCTTGGCTCTACCTTTCCTTCTTGTTTGATATATATTTTATCATGTGTATTTGCTTTTTGATGGGGGTGTACCATACCATATAATTGCCTCCTATTGTGGGGGCACCTGGCATCTGGGGCAAGAAAAACTGATGTAAGGGTGTCAGCGACATGTTTTATACCCCTGACGACCTGACATCATGGAAGAAGCAACAGCATCCGACGCATAAATCCGAAGACTCTGGTATTTAGGCCGGCTGAGGGCTACCTGCAGGCAGATAACCCAAATGTGCTGACTGCAACAGTGAATACACACGAGCATCTACATTTATGGTAAGTGTACACAACTTTACTTTATGAATACTGCATCGTGGAAGAGAAGGATACCTATGGTTATGGTAAGATTTTACACAACTGTACTAAATCAGTACATAATTAAACAAGCAAGTACCCCTTCTGCAGACTAGCCCATGTCAGTTTGGGAATATCTTTACAGCTTTAACAGCATCCTACATTCCACCAGAGCAAAACTGTACAGAAGACAAGCTGAGCAGGGTAAGGACAGATGCTCACAAATGGAAACTAGATCAGGGGTCTTCCAATATTTGATCCATCTGTGGGAGGTTTCTCAGTTAGACCTCTTTGTCTCCTCTCTGAACTTTCAAATAAGATTCTGCTCCAAGACTCGGTGTAAGAAGGTCTAGAAAGTAGGTGCTTTTTCTTTTCTTTGCCTTTGATGGGAATTTTCCTGTATGCTTTTCCACCCTTTCTACTAATATCCAAATTATTTTTGAAGATTTAGTAGTAATCCCACAAGGTCATTGTTACTGTCTTCTGGCCCAGGCAACCATGGTTCTCCCTTCTTTTGGAAATGGCCAGGTGCAGTTTACTACCAGCTTCTTCACAAGAACAGAGGTGTTTGACACACCCTGACACCGATCAACTTCATCTTACTGCCTGGATGATAGGGTCTTAATTCTCTTTATCCACCTGTTTATTGAAGACGTGCATCAGGTACTAATGGATGCAAGAAAGCCTGCTACTAGAAAATCATATATTAGCAAATGGAAAAGGTTTTCTAGTTGGTGCAAACAACATAACCAGCACCCATTTAGGGGTAGTGGTTCTCAGGTTTTAAAATATTTGTATGAGTTATTATCCTGTGGGCTTTTTATTCCTCTGTCAGGTTCATTTATTGGCCATTTCAGCATGTTTGCCCATGAATCCTCCTCTTTCAATTCAGTCTCATGTCAAAATGTTCTTTAAAGGGGTTTTGCATAAGTGGCCTACAAGAAAATTGGTGACCCTTTATTGAGACGTTAAGTTTTGTGTTAGAGAAGCTAGTACATTCTTCATTTGAACTAGCAAATCTTGCTGACTTCAGGTGCTTAACATGGAAGACAGTTTTACTGATTTCTCTTATCTCTGTAAGTTTGAGTTCTTTGAAAACTAATAATTATTTTATGTTGTATCCGAGTTTATTTTAAGCCAAACTATCCATCTCCCTGTTTTCTTTCCTGAACCAAAAAATGAGGGAGGATATTCCATACCTTGGATGTCCTCAGACAACTTTGATACTATCTTGATAGAATTAAATCTTTCAGATCTTCAGATCAATTATTCATTACTTTTAATGGTAAGAAGGGACAGCCTCTGTCAAAACAGAGTATTCAAATGGTTATCTAAGGCTATTACTTTTTGTTGTACTCACTATAACAAAACTTTTTCAAGCAGGGTTAAGGCTCCCCTCTACCAGGGCCTTGGCTTCATCTGTGGCTTTTTGGAAAGGGTTGGGTTCTAGAAGTATTCTAGAAAGTGATATTTGATCCTGTCTACATACTTTTACAAAGCACTATAAGCTTGATTCTTTCTCTAGATCCAAATCGAACTTTGCTAGGATTGGGACTTCCAAGATGGCTGCACACTGAGTAACAGCTTAATTATAGCTCTCCAAAACAGAAAACAGAAACTCAGCAGAGAATGCCAGTGGGTTTTTGTGTTTCTGGGTAAATTTCAGTAACTGGATAGAAAGTGAACTGCTGGATGCCAGGAAGAAGAAACTAGAGGACCTGAAGGAAAATCCGCTACAAAAGGTGAGGAAAAAGTACTGCCTGGGAAAAGTACTGCAGCTGTTCATCAAAAAGCAATGCAAGCTTCAGACATGACTTCCAGTAACCTAGAGGAGAGCATAAGACAATTGCACAAAAGTCTGGTTAAAATAAAACACTGGGTATATCAGTTCAAACAACAAAAGGCTGGAAAAAAATGGAAGAAGCTTTAAACAGATATTCAGAGGGGGTGATAAAACTGCAAAAATCAGAGGGTGAAATGAAGAAAAGGCTGGCTGAATTTGAGACTGCTCAAGAAGAGATGTTTTAAAAATAATAGAATTAGAGCATGTAGGAAAAACCTGAGATTTTCTGCTGTACCAGAGAAGCTGGAAGGAACACTGTATTAATTTTATGAAACCACAAATAAGCAACTGGACTGCTATTCCACAACAGGAGTTGTTAATTGAAAAAGCACATTGTGTGTATATTCCAAACCAGTCTATGAGAACGCAACCTAGACCTGATGCAATCCGACCAGCACAAGGAGTTGATTCTGACAAGACTGTGGCAGAAGGAAAGTACTAAAACTGGGAGATGGCAGAGTCTTTGTGGAGAATGATTACTCATTTTACACCAGGCAGAAGAGGAGTAACTTTATTCCACTCTTCAGGGAATGTTGAGAAGCAGGCATGAGATTCAAGCTGCTTTACCCAGTTATCTTCAGAATATTCTTTCCTGGAGGGACCAAATCATTTTTTGATGAAGTGCATGCTGAGGAGGAAATACAAAAGTTTGACCAACAAAAAGTGAGCTGTGAGACTGGAGGAGACTCTGCTTTTTGTTCTTCTGATAATAAAGACCACAGAAAGACTGTGCCAGTGAAATTTTTTTTCAGTGTTTCAATGGAAAATGCTGGAGAGAAGAAAGGGAGCATGAGAGTTGACTAGAAGAATTGAGAGTATGTTGGAAATGAAGCAGAGACTGGATTTGGAAGATGGAGATGTACAGGAATAAAATAAGTGTCTTGGAAATTGACAAATGTGGGATTACAAAGCAGTAATTATATTTGTGAAATATGACAGAAAAAGAAAATCTAGAAATATTGGGTTTTTTGGACTTTGTTGGACTTGTGGGGGACTCTACAGTATGTGTCCTAACATTAATGACATGAAGTAGGAAAAATACTGAAGGGAGGGGAAGAAGAGGGAGAAAGTTTTTCAAGTGTAAGTAAAACAATTACTTAATAGTACTATTTTTATAGTGCATGATTTTCTTTGCAGGCTGTAAAGTAAAGATTTCTGTTTTTAATTGTAATGGGAATACTGCTGTAAGCAAGTGCTCCTTTTTTTCTTCCTTTTCTCTTTCCCCTTGTTCAGTTTTAAGAAATGGAGGCACTGCACTGTAAAAAAAAGTCTAGTTAAAAGAGTAATACAAAAGAAAAAATAATGTGCTTTTTCTCATTCTTGCATGGGGGGATGACTGGATTAAAGCCCGTAGCTTGATCTAGTAACAAGCTTTAAGAAAAAGCAACTAAATGAAAAAGAATATTGAATATTATAAGGCATTTTTCTAGCAAATAAATGTATGTTTAGTAGCAATTCTGTACCTGGTCCTTATGTCTCTATGGATACAATCTGATTCATAGGTTCATAAATATTTACTAGGCTAACGACCACAAGGGCCTAGGTATGCATCCCATATCTGCAAAAAGTTCTCGTACCCTTGATAAGTATAAGCAGGGGCTTGGGAGATGAAACATTTACAAGCAGGGGCCTGAGAGATGAACGATTTACAGGTTGCCTGTGTCCATTAGAGACATGCGTGCCAAGCCAGGGATGAATTTCCTGTTCCCCATCCAGTTGTTCAAGTTGCTTTACATGGATAGTGAGCCTGCTCCAGACATGGGGTAGTGCCTGGGATACATACCTGTCTCTCTAGCAAGTCCTATTTATATCACAAGCAAGATTTAAGTATTTAGAATGGGTAATTCTAGTGCTCTTTGTTTTGTGGGAATGCAGGAGGTCCTTCAGAGTGGGGTCTGACAATCCCTGGGTCTGACAATCCCCTGTATGCCAGGCATAGCTGTCCCCTCAATGACCTTTAGGAGACAGAAGACAGGGATAGGACCTTCTGGCAGTCTACACAGGACATTTTACTTATGCCCTGTATTCTTGTAGTGAGGAATCTCTGTGGACATTCCAATTGTTGGATATGCCTGGTTAGATATATACCAAAGAGGCTTTGTACTCAATGTTATGTCTGATGAATGCCGAATACAGTGAAACAAAGGTATGGCTTCTGTGTCCAAGGAAGTCATTGTCCATCAGTTGCGCAACATACAGTGATTTGATAAAGAAAAATTATCTAGAAAAAAAAGAGAAACTAGGAAATAATGTTCTCTGAAACGTGAGTAGACTTTTGAAGAAATTTATGAAAATATGTAGCATGGAAGATGTGAATTCAGTACAGGAGTTCAGAGTGAATTTACATATTATTCCCCAAGATTCAAAAACTGGGCTAGGCTAGACAGAATTTACATTTCACAGGAACATGTGTATTTAATTGAAGGTCTTGATATGTATCCAATAACTATTTCATATCATGCACCAATAATAACTAAAATAAAAACACAAGATAATGAAATTAAAATGACACTGGCGCTTTCCCGCTTATCTGTTGAAAAGAAAGGAATTTAAAGAATGGGTAGTGGAAATTATTCAGGAGTTATTTGAGAAGATAGAAATCTCTTCTGAAAATATAGATAGGGAGTGGGATAAAATTAAAGTAAAGTTTAAAAATAGGGTGGAAATTAAAGAATGGGCGATATGATTAAGAAGTTACAAGAATTATTTAGACGGACTGACAAATGTTAAAGTATTGCAGAATAGGGGAAATCTCACAGAACAAGAAGAGGAGCAACTACAGAATGCTAAACAGAAAATAATGGATTGCCTCAATAATATGCACCTGTTTAGAAAGATTTCTGTTAAGTAACTGTTTTTTGAAAGTAACTCTAGAGCATAAAAAATTTAGCACAATGACTCAGGTAACAGAAAGTAGAAAGGGCTATGACCAAGCTTAGGGACCCTATAACAGGGAAGATAACAAAAGATCCCGTAGTGGTATTAGAAATATTTTGGAAATTCTATGAAAAGTATGTATAAAGCAGAGAAATATGGGAATCAAGAAAAGGTACAAATGAAAATGTTTATGGAAAAATTAAATATGCCAAGGTTAGAGGTAGGTGAGGATCAATTCCTAACAGGGTAGGAGGAGATGAGATAAAAATGGTGATGTATAACCAATCTGTAGGAAAGTCCCCATGAATAAATGGTATTCCTGTGGAAGTTTGGAAGCTAGGAGGGAGAAAATGATAAAACATCTGGAAGATTTTGTTTAACAGCATTTTAAGAGAAGTACCAACATCCTGGAAGAAAGCGGTGGTAGCTGTAATCCTTAAAGATGGTAAATATCCATCATATCCAGCTTCATACAGGCTCATTTGAATACCAAACCATGATTACAAAGTGTTTGTTTGTATATAATGGCTAATATAATGGCAGAAGTGATGCCAAAATTGATAGATAAGGGTCACTGATTTTGTGAAGGGGAGGCAAACATTTGATAACATTAACAGAATGCTGATAATCCAGAGGGAAGCAGAATGTAAAAAATAGTACTGTTGATGGGTCCTTGATGCAGAGAAAGCATTTGCATTCCCTGATAAAATTATAAGGTTGATTAGAGGGATATATGAGGAATTGGAGGTGAAAATTAAAGTGGTTGGGGTACTCTCTGATAAATTTCTGCTCTAGCAAAGGAACCAGGCAGGGGTGTCCTCTTTCCGCTTTATTTGCATTATATTTAGAACCATTAGCAAAGAAAATAAAGGACTCAGAAATTCAAGAATATAGTTGGTATGCTAGTCAAAAAAAGTTGGCTCTATTTGCAGATATTTTATACCTGACAAAATCAGAAAAGGAGATTACAGTGTTGTGGAACATATTGAAACCGTTTCATATCTTTTTGGGATGCAAACTTAATGAAGCTAAAACAAAGACAATAGCGATAAATTATGTACACGCACATAAATTGGTTCAGCAATATCCATATTTATGGGTGCATAATAAAATTATGTGTTTAGAAGTATGGATTAAAATGATTCCGGTTTGGCAGCTAAGGATATGTGAGAAGAGACTAAACAAAAGATAATACAAAAACTGAGAAATTGGAAGCAATGTTATATGGATATAGATAGTAAAATACAAGCAGTTACACACAGGTCAGGAATATTTTTATCAACCAGATGAGAAGTTGTGGATAGCAATTAATAGAGAGCTTAAGAATTTTATCTTGGAGGGGAAGACTGTAAGAGTCAAGTGGGATAAACTGATTCTTGCAGTAGAACAAGGCAGATTGATATTACCCGATTTGAAGGGGTAATTCAGAGGTACACATTTAAGTCTTGTATACATAGCACAAGCAGAAACCTGTAATTCAAAGTGGAAAGAGATGATGATGAAACAGGGAGGAAGCTCAACAAGGAGAGACTGGGATTTTGGATGCAGATCTTTAAGGAGAATATGAATAAAATATTCTATATAATTATCGTTAAAGTAGCAGAAAGTATTCTAAGAACTAAGCAAAAAAATGAACTCAAGAGGTAGCGCCATGGTAAAAGGCAAAAACACTTGATTGTATAAAAAATAATAAATAAGTAAGCACTTTCATGTTCAACACCCAGAACGCTTCATCAGACATATTAAAACAATGAGAATCTTATTTAAATACTAGTGACAACCAATCACCTTCTCGCATCAGTTATCGTATAATTAGAAGCATGAGTACCACTCTATATATTGTCAATGGTGTCAGACGTTGCAGTGACCCTATGTATATATAACTGCAGATGTATATGCATAAATAAAACAAAATGATAGAAAGCATATAAACATGTAGAACACAAGAATTCTTATAAAATATATATATAACAATATAGGTGTAGTTTCTAACCATCAAAAAGAACTAGTAATACAGATATCACTTAATATCTACAGATTCAAATAACACTTAAAATAATATAACAATATGTAAACAAATCCACAAAAACCAATGCGATTAATTGATGTAGATGAAAATGCTAACCTACTTAAAACTAATAAATAAATACAAAACACAAATAAACTAGTGGTTGTTACTAGTGTGTTTCCAATTCAGTTTTACAAAACCTTCATTTGTCTGTTTCTATCCAGGACTGTTTGTAAGCTTCTGAGAGGTGCCAAAGTCTGGTCTTTAATTTTTCCCTTAGCTCTACTAGTTCTTACCTCTCCTGCACGTTTACTATCTTAATAGTCTAGCACTTTACCATACCAGACTTCTTGTAGCAATTATTGTAGCACACAAGTGCTACCAGCACTAAACGTTCTACAAGAAAACCGCTCCAGTACTTATTAATGCCCACCTCTCCAGGCATGTCTAAAGGTCAGTTCCCTGTGCTTTCTCTTATTAACCTGGTGAACTTGGGCTTCCTGAGGCAATATAGCAACTGCCTCATGTACACTGACAACCCTCTCCTCTTACCTCCCAACACTCAGACTCACGAGAGATGCAATTATATATCCAAACTGGAAGCTATGCAGTCTCCAGCCAAGACCGGTGGTCAAGAGAAGATCAACACCTGCACCACACCACATGGAACACGGGTTCCTATTACCTTATCGAAGTTCTGAAACTTCGAACACCATAAGGTCGAAACCTTATGTTCATAGTTTCAGAACTTCGATAACAAAAAAAAAAGAAAAGAAAGAAAAGAAACTGTTGCAAGCAGAGGGACAAGCCTCTGTGCACCCCCCACACCTCCCGCTCTTTAAATATACCAACTCTGAGATCGCACTACAGTGCGGTAATGGGAAATCTTGCCTTTCCGCACTGTATTGCGATCTCGGAGTTGGTATATTTAAAGAGTGGGGGTGTGGGGGGGGCAGAGGGGCTTGCCCCCCCTGCTTGCAACAATTAGATAGCTGTTAGGGTTTGTATTTTTTTTTTTTTAGTTCGGATTCCTGGAACTGCGAACATTTGTGTTCGATGTTCTCAGATTCGAAGTTTCAGGAATTCGACAATGTAATAGGAAACCCCATGGAACACATAGCCCTTCAGAACACACACCAGCACTGCCTTCACATAAAAACACAAACCACACACCTACCTTCGTGGAGGCTCTCAATAAAAATCTACCCAAACAGCAGAGACCTCCAAGGCAGAAATGCACTCGACCACCACAACACAACATTAATCACGAGACATGTAACTCTCATAAACAATGTGCCACTCAACCAAAGTCCCTAAGGCAAAACAGCATGCCCAGCACACTAGTCATAGGTGACGCGATAGTGAGGCACACTGATGTCCCACTCACTAGGTTGAATAAGGAGAAAGTAATTGTCAGCTGCCTGTCACACACTCAGATCTCTCAACAACAGGTACAAATATGACTGTCATTGTACACGTGGGTGTTAATGATCTGAGACATCCCTCCCTGGACTACATGAAAAGAGACATGGAGGAGCTCTCAGATTATGTAGCCCAGGTGGTTACGACCCTAGCCCTGAGTAGCATCCTACCATCACCCAGAATGATACCACAGTACAAGCAGAAAATGATTGATTTCAAAAAATGGCTAAGTTTCTGGTGTCATTCTAAGGGGATTCAGTATCTGTCTGCCTGGGATGACATGATTGATAGAACTCGCATCTTTGCCAGAGATGGCCTGCATCTGTCACCCCTGGGCTTCCGGATGCTGACCAAGGCTCTTGCCACCCCTATAGTGCCTTTTTAGGTGGTGTTCCAAAGACCAAATTACCACCGTATCAGCTACAAGTAAATTAAATCTGAGGGTCATGCTGCTCGATGCTAGAAGTCTAAATCTCAAAATGCACTTGCTCGAAGCACTCCTTATAATGTAGAACATCGACATTTGTGCTGTAGCAGAGACCTGGTTCAAGGCAGCAGAAAGCACCCCTGCACTACTAGGCTATAACTTATTCCACACCTTTCGGCCCCAGAACTTGGACCGAAGCTTCAAAGGCGGTGGTGTTTCCATATTCATAAAGGATGCGCACACCTCCAGACTGGTAGCCCAACATAACACATCTGAGAATACTTCAAGTGCAGCTAACATTGAGTAAGACAGTGATTCAGGTCGTAGCCTGTTATAGGTCCCCAACCATGTCCCAAGACATTCACTCCACATTCCTAAGCACCCTGGTGAATATTAAGGTCCAACCTAATGCTGTCATACTGGATGACTTCAACTACCCCTCCATTAACTGGGAAAACTACTCCTGTACCAATACACTTGGCCAACGTTTCCTGGAATTCATTAATTCCAATGCCCTGGACCAGCTTGTTCTTACCCACACTGGAGGTAGCAACATCCTTGACCTGGTCATTACTAACATGGGCGACCGTTGCTGTACACCAATAGTCAACTCTTCCCTGGTTAGATCCGTCCACAAACTAATCACCCTGGAAATCCACAACCCCCCCACCCCCCTGCAAAAGTAACCACCATGAAAAACTTCTCCAAAGCTAACTTTGGGCTCCTAAGAACAGAGATGGCTAACTTCATGGCACCCATGCAAATGGAGAATAGTTGTATGACCGCCAAATCATACACCAGTGCACTGTACAAACACGCACACAAATGCATGGATCTCGCCATACCCAATAGAACCAAGATGCTCTCCTCCAAAAAAAGCCAATCTGGTGGTCCCCCTGCCATAAACAAACTCTACAACAGAAGGAGGAAACTGATGCGGAATAAGGTGAAGTCCCAAGACTGGAAAAACTCCCTTATTAGCCTCAACAAAAAGTTGAGATCCCTCATCAAATCCTCTAAAGCTAGCTATGAAAACAGAATTGGAGCAGATAGTAAAGACAACCACAAGGCCTTCTGTAGTTATGTAAAGAACCTTCATGGCAATACCCAGATTTGCTGTGAGCTACTTCACAATGGTACCTCCTATACCAAGCCAACAGATATTGCCAATATACTAGCCGACAGATTCAGTGCCAACTTTACCCCTCTCAACCCCCCCAAAGGACCAATCACAATACCAGAAGATTGCCAGGTACCTAGTATTACTGCTGCACAGGTTAAACAGCACTGTCCAAGTCCAAGAATACAGCTTCTATGGGACCTGACAATATCCTTGGCTGTGTTCTACATGAACTACAGAGTGAACTGGCACCTCACCTGTGTGCCCTGTTCAATCACAACCTCACCTCAGGCTTTGTTCCTACCAAATGGTGCACTGCTATAGTCATCCCTCTCCACAAAGGAGGAGTGACTACAGACCCTGGCAGGTCTGATATGCACAGCTATGGAACGCATCATCATTGACCTAATAAACAAGGATATAGGGAATCTCCAAACTCTGAATCCCACACAGTTTGGTTTTGTGAAGGGTAAATCATGCCTGCTCAACTTGGTCAACTTCTTTGAGTCAGTCACTAGAACTGTGGATGAAGGCAAGGTGGTTCATACAGCCTACCTTGATCTGGCCAAGGCCTTTGATACCATTCCCCACTCCGGAATCAAAGAAAAACTCAGTAAGCCAGTTGTATCATTAGGTGGGTTGTAAAGTGGCTCACACATAGAACCCACAGTGTGAAAATAGCTGACTCCAAGTCAGACTGCCGACCAGTCATGAGTGGAGTCCCGCAGGGTTCGGTCCTGGGTCTTCTCCTGTTTGGTATCTACTTCTCAGAAGTCCAGGCCAACACGAAGGGACTCTGGCTGACAAAGTTCACAGACAATTGCAAGTTAGGGAACCATTATTAACTCCCCAAGTGATGTTGACATCCTACAGAAAGGCTTCATTGAGACCAGCGACTGGTGTCAGAACCATGGCCTTAAGCTCAATGCCCAAAAATGTCATCATCCCCTTTGCAAAAAACCCAGTTCCTATGAACTACCACATCAATGGTAATCCACTGAACAAAGAAGGCATTATAAGAGATCTGGGAACACAGGTTGACAGCAACCTCTCTTTTGACCACGACACTGCCACTGTGGTCAGAAAGTCCTTCTGTGTGGCAGATCTCATTACTAAGGGTTTTGCATCCAGGAAGAAAGAGGTCATTGTCTCCCTCTACTCTTTGTCTGAAATGCACCTTATTGTAATAGCTATTAACTTGACCTCCTGGCTTGGAACCTGTTTTAATTGACTGACCTTTTTTGTACAATCTGCGGCAAATGTAAATTTTCTACTCTTTGCTTAACTTTTTCTGTTTTTATGTCCATCCATTCTCATCAGTGTATCACAATGTTTTTCTGATCCTCTGGGTTTTTTTCTGTCTACTTGCCAAAGTCCAACTGCATAGTGAAGGTCATCCCGTATAACTTCATAGTTGAGTCTTGCTTACATTCTACCACTTCTCAAAGAACATCTTAGATATTCACTGTTACCCTTGTTTGGTCTGTAAACACAACCCACCTTCCAGGATTTACCTCACATTTATAAGTCTCAGATATACAACCTGCCTTCCCTATCCCATGCCACTTGTCGCAGTTCCACCATTTATGCAACAGGATAATTACCCCTCTTTTTCCTCGGATTTCATGCAGCCTACTGTTCAGTGATATATGAACCTTTAACAAGCTTGTTTACATCTGACTAATTTTACTTGCTGTAACATTATTACATGTGCTTACTATCTCTTTTTCCCACCTAAATACTTTGAAGTTCTTTATTGAAGTTGAGCCCCCCCCCCGCAAGATTCATAAGACTAGATTCAAATTTATTTAATTCATATATTTTCGCTAGCACTCATTATCCTTGGTCTGTTCAACTACTTCCTTGTACTAGGGATAACTTACATTTGGGCATCGTTGGCCAGTCCAGTCGGCATAGGGTAAAATCCTAACTATGACCCAAGGAACTAGAGTTTAAGTGGTTCAAGCATGTGTTGGAGTTGGTGCAGGGGGGAAGGGGGATCATGACAAGGCACACCATGGTTATTTCTTTCAGGGGGAATTGTAGGGACATGCAGAAGGGGCACATAGTTTCAGCACTGGCACTAGTAGTAGTAGTAGTCCTGCAGTGTTGAAGGGCTGTGTTTTGAGGCATGTTTCACCACACTTTAGGGGTGTTCCCCTCATAACACCACTACATCCTGCTCTCATGACATTAGCTCAGAATGTCAATGGGGAGGTAGGGTTAAATAGAAAAGCCCTCTGTGACCCATTTATTAGCTTGGACTAGGAGAATGGCATCTATATATAGTATATTTAAGGAGAGGAGGTCATCTGGAAAGTTGTTAAATAAGGAGAATAGAAGGAGGGCTCGCACATAACTTTGAGAGACTCCTGTGTTGTGTGTTCCAACTGAAGATATTTGATTGTTTGAATGTACCTGAAAAGTTCTGTTCTGTGAATATTTTGGCCAAAAATTAAAGTTAAAATTGTAAAGCTTGTTTAAAAGAAGGTTGTGGTTGACTGTTTTGGAAGCTGTAGTCATGTCCATAAATATACCAGACGTAATGAGACCATTGTTCATATTGCAGTGTATAGAGTTAGTGGCAATGAGAAGAGCTGTAATCATGCTAAATGTATTTTGGAAGCCATGTTGTTTATCTCATAGGAGACCAAAGCTGTTTATATGTTGGAGTAGTTATTTATATAGAAGCTCTTACAGGATTTTCATTAAAGGACAGAGTAGAGATGGGGCACCAATCTTTATGGAATTTGGGGGAGAGTACCATTGGACATGGTTTAATGATAGAATCATTAGAAAAGTTAGCTAGATTTTGGAAAGTTGAGTGGAAAATTATTTTAAGTTATTAAGCAAGCTCTTTGTTTCTTTTATTGTGATTTCTATAAAGTAGAAAGTGGCTGCAGATTCAGGTAGAGGGTAGAGTGGAGCTTCAGTATGGTTGTTTATAGAATCTTGAAGGTCACTATTGGTAGGCCCAAACGAGTTAGTAGATGAAAAGATTTAAAGTCTTATGCATGGTTACTGCTGCTGTTCTCTATGTTGGAAGAGTGTTATCGCGTGTTATTGTAACTGGTTGAGATTAGAGACAGCTGATAGTTGTTTTTCACAGAGGAAGGATGCTGTAGCGATGTTAGTGACTATTCAATCTTGTTCTCTTAAGTTAAAGTAATTTTGGTGAATGTTTCTGTTAATTTGGTTTTGTTTTCATAAGTTTCTAGCACTGTCTCTTTTTTCATATATTTTTTTAATATCCTGTAACAGCCAGGGGCAAGTTTGTCCTCTAAGCTGCCTATGTACACATGGTAAAAGCACGTCTTGAATGGTGGAAAGTGTTTCTATTAAGAATAATAATGCTGTCTTCGGTTCATTACTAAAGTAAATGGGGGACCAATCGATAAGACTAAGGTGTTGTTGGAGAATGAATAATTGATTCACAGAAGGGCCGTCCAACAACAGTTTTGGTGGAAGGCTTTGAAGCCTTGAAGGGCCAAGTAAATAGGACAGAAGAGGTCAATAGTCACTTAGAGAATTTGCTAATATGGAGATGCCTTTGCCTGTCCCCTTTTGTGTTAGATTTATGGCCTCCTTAATCCTCTTGCAATTCCTCACATATATGTTTTGCATACTTCTCAACCTAGAAACATCAGAAATCTGGACAAAGGCCCATGAAAATGGGTACAAATCTGTACACTGATTAACATAAAAGTTGCATACATAATTGTGTAACCCCACCCACTCTAGTGGAATTGTGGGATATCCACTTTCAAATGCAAACTGAAGAACAGACAACCCAACTATGGCCCTAGAGTCCCCCTGCAGCCATTCCAATGTCCCATTACTTGGCTATTTCGACCCATTTACCATAAATACTAATGTGCATACTGTTTTACTTCTACAATTATTTGGATTTTATTATACATTTTATAGCACAAACACTAATAGACATCTGGTAAACAAAGCAATACAGTTTCACAATGAAAATAGACTTACAAGTTAGCATTAAAACTTCTCTGCCCTTGACACTCACATTCACTGAAACTGCCTTGAAACCCCCATCCAAAGAAATTGTATCTGGCTATTGGTGGATAAAGGTTGCCTCTGGGATGTTTTTCAGATCATAGGCTTCTTGAACATGAAACATACATGTGTTCTTTGATACACCTTCCTGACTGTATTAAATTATATTCCTTGTATAATACAGCACACTTGTTAGAGCGCATTTTAAATTTGTTTTGAACATTTTCCAGTAAGCAATGAAACAAAATGCATGCACACACACACACACGCACACACACACACGCACACACACACACACACACACACACACACACACACACACACACGCACACACGCACACGCACACACGTCACTGTTTCCCTGTTTTTTCGGTTCTGCTCAGAATATGTAACTACTGAAAGCAACATTAGCTGGCTCAGGTCTGCTCTTGCTAAAGAATCTGCTGAATAGCTCTCTCTACTGGATGGCAAATGAGCAGCTCAAGTTTCTGTTAAATGGAGAAAATACTTTTAGCTATTTAACCTTGTGAATTTCTAATTTAAGGGACTTGCAGCACAGAAGAAAACCATACGTGATTTAATGTTTGGGTTATAACTATGCATTTATTTACCAATTGTAAACCAACAGCTGAAAACATAATAGAGAAGTGTGCAAAAGGGAAAGATGACTGTACTACCCATAAGCATTTGTAAACAAGAAAACAATATGTGTGGGCTGATTCCTGTAGCTCATAACATAACTCATGTAAAAAAGATAAACAGTTTAGCAGTAGCGATGCTTTATGATTGGTATTCAACATGATTACCTAATGGGCAAGGGTATATTATCATCACACAGGCATCAAGCAGTTTTTGATTTGTCTTTTACTTACACTGTCAGGTGCTTTCAATTACAACTTTGTGTGTATAGTGACTTTCACAAAGAGCTGACAGCTTTACTGTATGCATGTTCACTACTTGCATTTCTGAATTTAATATCACTTACTGGTTTAAAGCTCTCTGCATCCTGTATTAAGCAACATTATATTGAATATATGCACAAAATATGTATAACAAACAATGCAATTAGTGCAGCATTATACAAAATACATGTATCTAACAATATTTGGCTTTGAAAGAAAGTATTAAAAAGTGTATACACACACACACACTATGCAGAACGAGGAACGAGTATTTCATATGCAGAATTCACTTTATGAACTATGGCACTTCACCACTATGCAGAATGAGGAGCGAGTATTTCCTAGGCAGAACTGTACAGCAACAGAATTACAAATGAGCAGCTCAGCAGTTCCTTACATACACTAGATACAAATGAATGAACTACGGCACTTCATTTCACCACTATGCGGAACAAGTATTTCCTAGGCAGAATTGCACAGTCAGCAACAGAAAGAATTACAAATGAGCAGCAGTTCCTTACATACACTCTGAACTATGGCAAATGAATGAGCAGCACTCTATGAACTATCTCCTTACAGTTAGCAGCAGAAGTACAACAGTTCCTTGCATGCACTCTCTGAACTACAGCACTATGCATTTCAGAACGGAGTCTAACTGAACCAGCAGCAGCATTGCAATAAGAAACAGACTTACTTGCTTGAAATGGGGCACTTTCTACACAGAATTAGAAGCTTAACAGACGAGCAATACATACACTTTTGCAGACTGCAGTTCTCGGTCTCACACATTAGAACTGACGTTTCTCATTTCAGGCCAGCATAACCAGAAAAAAAGCAATACACTTCCCGCACTTTAACAGAAGCAACCAGTATGCAAATACATAGTAGTATTACACTTTTGCAGACTGCTGTTCTACTTCTTGCACATTAAGAACTGCCGAGTGCCGACCCGGTTTTCATTCCTGCTTAAGTTTCTCTCGCACGTATTTTGCCTTACCTGGACTCTGGAGGAAGAAAAATATATGTTATGCTGTCTGTGCTGCACTGCTTGAATAAAACACGTGGCATACTAGCGCCTTCACAACAAGTTAAATTAAATGAAGTACACTACCAATGAGTGGCTCTGCATTCTGACAGGCTGTCTGCCTGCATCTTGAAGCTGATGTCATTGCACACGCCCTGCACGCCAGGACATCAGCAGCGAATTCAAAAAAAAAAAAGTGAAATTCAGAAATTAAAGGGGCTACTCGTGAATTCGTGGCACCCCAGTATTTTGCCCTCCAACCGGTATTTACCGAGGAATTTGGTACAGTTGAGAGGTATGATTTTATGTGCTGATTAAGTATTTCCATATATCGGTGCTCTGTAGAGATCTTCACCTACCACGTTCCCTCATTTAAGTAGCAGTCTAGTAAGTTTTCCTTGTTTGTAATCCTCTGCCCATAATTTTCTGTTGTTCATACATTTTTACCATCATATCAAATTTGTTAGGATAGCAAAGAAAAAAGACAACAGTACGTTTCCCCAGTATCCATATTATTCATTAAAAACACTATATATCATTAAGAATTTTAGTATGCAATCAACTGGTGTTGGCGGCTGATATAATGGTTAAGGCGTTTATCTCACAGATACAAGGTACAGGACAGGATTCTCACCTTGGGAAATATGGCTAGATTTATAAAGGCCCCTAAGGTTGTTAGCCTAGTAATCACCTCTGACCTATTTATGTAATTCAAATTGTCCTTGAATAAGTCCATCACTTTCTGCCTAGTCTCATGTGGTGGCACTCATCCCTGTGTGGGCAGACTGTCTGCTTTGTGGACACATGAAGTGACTGGTAGCTTTCCTCTCCTGTTTACTTTAACAAGCATGGTATGTTATCACATTTCTGTGATATTAGAGCCACCACTAGTCCTCTCCAGCCCCTCACTAAATAACATTAATCTTGTATGAAAATCTGTGGCTTAGAAATATTATGACTTTTGTTTCCTGATGGCTACAATTAGTGTGGATAGTTCGTATTTAATTATTAGTCTGATAATTGCTGAAATCTAATAACTTATCTTTGGTTATATGTGGAAATTGGAATGTGGGCTGGAACATAGCTGGTGATATGTGTTCAAATCCCCCACCCCCACATACACATACCGGGACTATCTTTCTCTTACACGCACACACTCACCTGCATGCACTTGAGTGAGCACACACACCCAAACCCACACAAACATATGCACACATCTCCATGTATTCACATACATTTGTAAAAACAATCACCTAATCTTCACTAATCCATAACACGGCCAAACATACATTTAAGCATGCACAGCTAAACAAGCTGCATCATGTATTTCCCTATTCATAAAAAAACATATACTTACCATTCATTCATTCCTACCTGCACACAGTCCATCTAAGTCATTCACTGTCATGTAAGAAATTTATATTAGGCTGTAAGCTTCTTCTCCCTTATGCATGAATGATTCGCTGTAGATATTGCAGTTGTTTGGAAAGTCAGACTACTGTTACATTCCCCAAGTTTGCCACCTTGCATCACAGGTACACATTTGCTGATCTTACCCCTATCTAGTGTGTCCTGTTGTCATGAATACTTCTATAACTGCCTGTTGAAAATGCTGTGCTTTTGCTATTGTGCGACAGAGTTTACAATCAAAATGTGGAGATGCAGTTCAAAAATGGGTAGGTGGAATAAGTGTTCTACCAACACCCGTAATGTGCAACTGAAACTATACTACTTCATATTAGTGAAAGTGTGCACATATTCGCTAATATGCAGTTGATGTTATGAATTGAGATTGAGGTACAATGTGGATCAGGAAATGTTCCTTTTCCTAACTGTAGTGCAGTCTCAGAGTTGATACATATAATTTGCAAGGGGTGTGGGGGTACAGCCCCCACAAATGGGGGGGTCCAGTGGGCTTGCCCCCTGCAAAAATGTTACCAGTAGCACAGACTTTCGACATTAGAACTTCCGGTGTTCAAATGTCGATTCCATGGTTACCATATCTGACATTTTTGTAATTCGGTATAACCTAATTCATATAAACAAGTCAATCATTTTGTGGAAAAATGTTGATTTTCCACATTTTGATAGTAAACCGTGCTACAGATCTTCCCAACCCTTGACCAGTTGTCAAACCTGCATATAGCTATTATGTTTTGGGTGTCCCCACGTTTATCTACTCAACCCATGCAGAATTTGCCTTACATTCACATGAAAGCTGTTGTCATTTTTTCATGGCCCCTTTAGAGTCAGGTAGCACTCTTATCCTTCAAAATGTCTCTTTTTCTTTTCTAGTCTTTTTCATTACACCCTGTTCATGCAGAAGTAGAGGTTCCCCTTCTGTCTTTACTGACAAAGATGGGTGATGGGCAATACACTTGTCTGCCATAACACCTGGTACTCCGTCATTAACAGAGAAGAATGAGAATATCCAATCTAAGATACTTTTCCTGTTGTCAGTTTTTGTTACTCTTGTAATTGGTATGATGAAACGTGTGAAGTCCCAAAGGTGAGTAGAATGAGGAGAAAATTCCAATGTTGGGGGTTTCCAGTGGATATTAAAAGCCCATTCCTATTGCCTCACACTTTGTTGTTGAGCACCTGTTCACTGGTATCATTTGGTGATTCGGGGGGGGGGGGGGGGGGCAGACAGATGTGATGTGAGTAGCTGCTTTGCAAAGGTTACTGAGACTGACTTGAGCAGCTAGTCTTTCTGCATGGAGGTGAGGAGTTGCATGGGGATAGAGAGTACAGATTAGTGATCCTGAAGAGGTTAATATCACACCATTTGCTCCTCTCTGTGTACTGTCATACCGGAGGATTTTATTCCTAGGAGGGAGTGTTTCATCTTTTGTGTGGGTTCAGCCATGTTTCATTGTTTCACAGACTATCTGTCATGAAATGAATGATCCAAGCTTGGGCTTGTGGAAATCTGTTACAAATACATAACTCAACTCCTCTTTTATTACAGTGCTTTATCACAAATCACTTTACAGAACAGATGAAATTTAAACAATCAAGTGCTAAGTAAGTCATTCAATGGTATGCATAAGTTTGAGTCTCTGTTCATCTGTCTGGACTAAACCTAATGGGTTTGTGACAAAATATTGTTGACTGGTGGACAGGGTTAGGATGGGTGCCCCTATTAGATAAAAATGAAGTGCAAACTGATTTATTCCTTCTTGTTAGATATGTGTGTATGTTTTGTGGTGCTGCTCTCTGTGATCTAACAGAATCAGTGGAAAAAACAAGTACATCTGTTCTGCGGAGTCATGAAGACCTACAGACTGCTGAGTTGCAACATGCTGTGTGTTTTTTACAGTCAGCGTTTATCTTCTGTCTGTGAGCTTTGGAGTTAGATAAGCCTAATTTTCAAATAGTTAGGAAGCTTTAAATAATACATCTGACTGTAGAGTTCTGTCAGCTTTGTCAAAAGCCTAGTGCCCTGTCCTAGCTGCTCGCATATTTAACAGAACATGTTGTTATTTTACCTATCTGCGTACAGTATCAGTTCATTGCTCTTAGGTTACCAGTGAGGAGCTTGTCATTTCTGCTGTTTGCTACTGATAACGTATAATCGCTCTTTGACCAGGGGAGGCTAAAATTCCTCCCCTCTGTAATTTCTAGAGAACTTCAGCTGCTCCTCCTGCTTTTAACACTTGCATTTATCTGTTTCCAGCGTAACTGTCTTGTTCCATTTTGACTACCGAAAGTTTTAGTTAAACTTTTTTCTGGATGTTTAACTTGCCTTCATTTGTTATTGTTTTTTTTTTATCCCACTGTATAATTAAATTTGGACTGTTACTTAAAGAAATGGTATTCTTAACATCACAATTTATACCATGCCTTGAGTCACAAACAATTTGGGAAGTGTATCATTTGATTTTTACTGCATAGGACTTTGAGTTGCATGTATAAATCCCAAATTTGCTATAATTTCAGAGTCCCAAGTATCCACTTTGTGAAATAAATTACTAGCAGTAGTGGAAGTCACAGCAGTCTAGCTAAAACCAGGCTAATTGAATGCGTTATATTTTTCTAGACAGCAAAATTTGTTTAATCTAGCTTATGCTACTAAATTCAAACTGCTGCGGCTCATTTACTATCCAAAGGCAACAGCAGCTGAAAGTCAAATGTAGTATTCCAAGAAATGTGAAAAGGAATTCAGATATAAAAAGATAAACAAGGTCCTAACCACTTCCAAATGTTCATATATCAGTAAGGCAGACACTTAAGAGTGCTCAAATGTCAGAATAATTTGACGTGTTGTAATCATCCAAAACTCCTTCCGCATGTGGTCTTTATAAACTGGGTGTTTGTGTTTTTTCTAGATTAATTTCTTAGGTGGACCATGCAAGTTAGTGTCCAATTTTAGATATGACCTGGAAATATGCAGAGGCAATACAATACAAATTACAATGAAGTACAATACTATATATGCCAGTTATTTAAAAATCCATGTAACATATTCCAAGTTAACATGGTATAGCATTTTCTTATTGGATATAACATCCTGTTGCCTCAGGCAGAAAAAAATATTAAACATAAAATGATGCATCATACAGTGTAAAATACTACAGTGCTAGCATGTGTAGCACCTACGTAGAACATTGGTTTTAATACTAACAGGTTCATAGGTAAGTGCTAGGTTAGCTGCCCTTGCAGGCCATTTTAAGCTAGCCAGTTTCCCTTTTTGTGCTCTAACCAATCCCATTTGGTTAGAGGTTGGCCTTCCCATCCCATGGTCAATAATTATATATTACCCCTAGTATGACTATCTGGGATCATACCATAGATAATTTGAGGGGACCCATGCATGGGTTAAAGCATTTAGGTGCTACCTCTGTCCATTAGTAGTACAGGGGGCAGTCCTGGGGTAAAGTTTCTGTCTCGCATCAATAGATCCAAGTTGCACTTGAATATGGGCAGGGATAAACTTTGTTTTATGTGGATGGGGGAGTCTGTTCCAGAGCAGTGGTATCCTATGTGAGGTCTACCTGTCCATCCAAACCATTCTGTTGATGTTGCAGAAGAGGTTTAGATCCCTAGACAGAGTATTTGTAATGCCGTTTGACTTGATGATGTGCAGTAAATCCATCTGTGGCTGGAGACTGGGTTGTATGCCAGACACAAGTCACCTCTTAGCAGTCTGTAGGATACCGAGTTCCCTTTTGGGGGAAAACCTTCCATTTTCTTAATTTTGTTGATGTTTTATTACTTTTGTCTACAGGAAAGTTATTTTAAAGCTAGAAGTGCTTTGTTTTAATGGACTGTCCTGACACTGTAATTTACTTTTAAACGGAGCACTCGTTTTTTTTCCTGTCAGTTTAAATGTAGTATAAAGTAACTAAAAACATTATTTCTGTGGCAAAATTTATTATTTTTCTTGTGTGGCATGCATAGTGTTTTTAAGTGCTTTTTATTGGGTTTTCCAGTACCACAAAAGTTACTTTTTTGACAGAAAAGTGTTTCCTGGCAATTGCTGCTTGCCTTCCCCAGGAAAGATGCACAATTTTCGGCTTGACATGGAAAAGACAACCAGTCCCATGGTCAGTCCTTCTTTCAGCCACAAAATGAAAAAAAATTAAGACAACAGCCTTTGCCACCACAGCAGGTTAGCATTTTGCCTCGGCTGCAAGTGGGTGACTCTGCTATGACTATTTGTTGTACCTCGGACCACTCATCTTTTACCCCATATCCTTCTGGTGTACCGCCTAGAGCCACTGTGGACTGGGCATTAGCCATGTAATCTGTGGCTGCTGGTGTCTCCTCAGTGGCCAAGATTGTGACTCTTGTCAGCCCTGGAAGAGGGAACAGGGAAAGTTTCCTTCTTGTGTCAGAAAGCTGTGTCCATCCCTGGGGAAGCAGCTGCTGCCATTTATAAGATAGTTGGCCCAATTTTTCCTTTCAAAAAGAAACAGGCAAATAAGCATGTACCTGTTAAATTTCTTTGGATGGGAGTAGTTCACAGGGTCTGACTCAGGTTTAATTCAGGCTATTGTTCCTTTTTGTAAAATAGTTTCTGGTTAAAGAGGGATTCCTCTATTCCTAGAGAGATTCAAGATTCTGAGTCTGAGCAGGAAGATGCTGGGACAGACACAGTTTTTTTCCTCAGGTTTCTGATTCAGACTCAGAGGAGAGCTCTGTTTATGATTTGCTCTGTAGGGGTTTCTCTTTTTCAGATCTTTCTCAGACTATTGCTGGAATATGCTAGTGTTTTCAGTGGGAGAACACTGAGTTTTCTCAGTCCCTCAGAAAATACTATGTTGTTACAGAAGGATTTTCCAGAACCTATACCCATTCCTCCTTTGCTGTCAGCTGTAGTGGATGTGTGTGTTAACTGCCTGTAGTTTTCCTGATACTCACCCAGCTGGCCCTAATAGTTCCTCAGTTTTTTACATTTTTACACTATTCCCAAACCTGGCCCAGCAGCTGTAGCTTTAGTTGATCCCACTGCTGCTAAGCACTTAGTTAAGCCCAATCCTACTCTTTCTGATAGGGATGGGAAATTAATGATGGATATGAAGGGAAAAAAGTGTATATTTCTCTGCTTTACCATATGGAGAATTTTTACATTTGCATAGATTGTGTAATAATGAACCAGATTTTTTTATAGAAGCCCAGAGGGTGGCTAATATGCTCTTATCTAGAAGTTATAAGAATAATGTTGAGATGCCCCTTTGTAAAGTTTTAGGGGGAACCTAGAGGTGATAAAGGGTATTTTTTGTAAACAAGTAAACATTGTTACTAATAATAAGGGAATATCTTCATTGGACAATAATGTGAATAGGAAAAATATACTTTACCACCTGTAATGTGTTTTGTGACAAGTTAGTGAATCTTGTAAAATATTATTGGGGTGTTTGTTATAATTTCATGACTTCTTGACTAAACTTTGTTAAATTTCCCCTTATTTCATTTAAGTGGGGTAGGAGTTTAAAAGGCATGCTTGTATGTATTAGTTTTCAGTCACCTACTGTTTTGATGTATGGGGATCCCACTTTATTTGACACATATCCTTGTGGTGGTTGTGTGAGTTGTCTGTTTTCTAAAAAATGTCTTCCCTAGGATTAATTGTGTACCATTTAATCCTGCAAATGGATACACTTGGAATGTAGAAAGCATTGTGTACCTGCAATTATTTTATATGGGTGAGAGCAAAAGAGCCTTTAAATTAAGGCTACAAGAACATGTTAGGGACATCAAGAAATTTAAACCTGAGAGCCCCAGTTCATTACATTTTTAGATTATATCATCAAGGGGCTCCGTCTGGTTTGCAAAGTACAATTCCTGAACAAGTGGTACCTAAATATGGAAAAAATATAACACTTAAACACAACCTGCTGCATAAATAATCTATTTACATTTTGAAATATGGCACTTTAATGCCTTTGGGCTTAAATGTAGAGTGTAATTGGAAGTATCTTATTTAATTAATTGTATAATTTTAAAATTCTCTAATCGATCATGTGCTCCAGTCCTGTAATATATAAGATGTTCTTTTTGTATGTTTTTTTTATTCCATGAAGGCTTCTGAGCCAAGGCGCTAGAGGTTTTTATTGTGGTTCCTTAAATTTTATACTTTTGAGAAGTTTGTGGCCAGGTGGTTGTTTTTATCTACATTTGCATTTTTTGTTGTGGTTTATACTTCTCTGCAACTTTGATGTTTCAAAATTTTGAATGGTCAGGCTCATATGTTAGTTTGTTCTGACTAATTGTGAAAGTATGACTAATTGTGAAAGTATGAGGAATGTTTTATCTATCTGCAATTTTTTCTTGTCAGGAAAAAATCTGTTTTAAATAACTTAGTTTCTTCTTGTTGCACAAGTCACTATTCATTGTCTGCAGTGTGTGTATGACTGTTGACGGCTGAGGCCTCTGGTATGGTTTTGAGGAGTTTTGCATGACTGCATTCTCGGAACCTCCCAGATGATGTTACAAATGAGATTTTAAATTCTCCTTTGGGTAGAAATTTAGTGTTTGGACCCTCTGCTGCAAAGGTGATCAAAATGTGTAATGAAAGGGGCAAGCTGATCCAGGGGGAATGTCTCAATACTTTTCATCCCTCCTTTTCCAAATTGTCCAGGGGATTTTTTATATCCTCTTGCAATTTTGGCAAAAAACAGAATAAACAGTCTCAACAAAATTTAGATAAACAGATGTATAAGAAGAAATACTAAGTCTCAAACCTCCCAAAACCAAGGACAGTCCAACAAGTCTGAGTGGCTGTTCAAGAGACCTTTTGACCCCCTCCCACCATGTCCCCTGTTCTGTTCCAGAAAGTCTGAATCTCCATTTTTCTCTTTGGCAACAGATTGTTAAAGACAAATGGGTTCTGAAAATCATTCATCAGTGTTACAGATGAGAAAAATCCCTCCTTTCCAGGGGATCATTTCACATCCTGCAGATCAGACAGTTTTGTTTCCACCTGTTCTTCATCAAATGCTCTTCCAAGGAGTGATAGAACTAGATGATGTTCTTCGTGTTTCACTGTTGCAGTCATCACATTTGGATTATACCAGAGTCTTGGGATTTCTGCGTCTGATGCTGTCGCTTCTTCCATGACGTCAGGTTGTCAGGGGTATAAAACATGCAGCTGATGCCATTACATCAGTCTTTCTTGCCGTACGGTGCCCAAAACAGAAACAGTTTGCAAGTGCCGGTCGGCCGCCTCCTGAAATTTTCATTTTTCGAGTTTGACCTGAAGTCTTCTAAAAGATAAGTACCCCATTGGGGATCCTTTTTTCTTGTACTAACCGATGTCAGAAAAAAATAATAATTATCTTGCCTGTGGAAAGCAAATACCTCACAGAGATTTTCATTCTTATTGCGTCACCTGTTTAGGCCCAGACCACGATGTCCCTCACTGTCAGTTTTGTGCCTTGTTCAACGCCCAAACTATTCGTCATCGGGCAATGTTTGTAGCTAAATTCTTGAGCTCTCAATCGCCGTACTCCAAAATGGCTTTGATAAGTCATCCGACTACCGATCTTCCGAAAAAACGTAAGGATAAAGACAGACCACATGGGTCCAAAACTGCTGATGACGCTACCGTTAATCTAGTCGCCAGTCCGCCAGTACACAGTGAGGTGCTTTCGCAGCCCCTGATACCCGCTTCTACAGATTTGCAGGCCTCTACTGAAACCCATTCGGAGTCCACTATGCCACGAGATGATTCTTTGTCTATGGAACCTGCAGATATCTCTACCTTGGATGGGTCCAGAGCTGCTGTGCAGACAACGGCTTCTGAGGGTGTATTCAGTCCTTCCAATTTTCATATTAAACAGACGACTTCATTTCAAACCAAAAGTACCAAATTTCTCAGGCCTAATGTTCGCACTACACCTAGGAAACCGATGACCAAAGCGCATTCTTAGGCCCACATGCCACAAAAACAAATGCTTAGAATGGCTGAAGATCTCATTACCTTAATTAGGGGAAGTCAGCCTTCCCCCTCAAAGAGACCAAGAACTGATTTTCCTTCTGATCAGGAATCTGCTAACTCTGATCCTTCTTACCAGGACATACCCTTATCTACCTATGAGGATTCTGATGCAGAGGATTCCATTCCCTCTGCTTCCCCTCCAGAAGATTTTTCTTTTGGTGAAATCCTGCATACCCTTAGAGAGCATTTCCACTGGGAGAGCCAGGATGACTCAGTCCAAAACGAGACTCGGGGAATTTTTAAACTTGCCTCAGCACAGGCCTCTAGCTATCCTTTTTGTTCTGGAAATTGTAGATGATGTCTTCTTGGAATCCAGTCTTAGCCCTGATACTTTGCCTTCTGCTCCCAGGAAACCTGACCAGTATTAGAGTACCTGACTCCCACAAATTCCTTTTTAAGAATCCTGCTGCAGATCCAGAGACCATTTCCCAGGGGCCTATAGGCATTAAGGCTACAACTGCCAAATCTCCTACCCCTTCAGACAGGGATTCTAGGGCTTTAAACAGATGGGGTAAGAAAGTATACATCTCTGCTACTCTTGCCATTAGGGCTTTAAATTGCCAGTTTCATATGTTAAAGTATCAGCAGCATATTATGGAGCTAATTAAACAGAAAATGATATTGACTGAAGTCCAAGCACCTCTGGAACAATGTTCAAAAGTTCAAATGAGAGGAACCACAACTTAGGAAATATAAAAACACCAAGTATTTAATGATTCCAGTAGCAAAGGAATGGTTAGTGCTTTCATTTGAACACATTTCAAACTTCATCAGACAAACTATTCTACATACATTCACCTTAAATACCATAACATTTACTTCTTTTGGTTAAAAACAGTGTCATTCATCATGATGTACAGCTGAACATAAAACTGTTGCCTCATATGTTTATGTTCAGCTGTATATCATGATAACTGACGCTGTTTTTAACCAATATAAGTAAATGTTATGGTATTTAAGGTGAATGCATGTAGAATAGTTTGTATGATGAAGTTTGAAACTTGTTCAAACGAAAGCGCTGTTTCTTTGCTACTGGAATCATTAAATACTTGGTGTTTTTATATTTCTCAACTTGTGGTTCCTCTTATTTGAACTTTGGAACATTGTTCCAGAGGTGCTTGGACTTCAGCCTTGTGTGTTTTTGTATTAGTTTGGTGACTTTGTGTTTTATCAGAAAATGATGTTGATTCCTGACTGTGCAGAACACAAAGATTTAGAGTTAATGCAGTTTGCTAATCAAGTTGGTAAACATACTTTGCAATGTAGGTTTGATGCCTTAGAAGCATCTTGCAGGGCTGCTGTCACTGGGTCTGTTCTTAGAAGGCATGCTTGGCTTAAGGAACAAAACTTGCCAGATCATGTAAAAAAATTACTGGATCCACCATTAAATCAAGAGCGTTTATTTGGCAATAAAGCAGAAGAAGTCCTCAAAAGGATGGAGGAGAAAGCTAAATCTATGCAAACTGTTAAAGATTCCTTACAAGTACAGCCACCTAGATTCAGTAGGCACTGGCGTTCAAAAAAACTGGTCTTTCCCAGTCCCTCCCAGACCTTCTCAGTCCAAACCCAGGGGCAGCAGACAACCAAGACTTCAGTCTCAGGTTATGCACAGATCTATGCACTGGAGTGCTCCCACGTCCAAAATAGGGAGTAGTAAGCCACCTCCCTATGATAAAATTGCACAATGACTTATCCTTATCTCTTCCAAGCCTTGCCCAAGTACTTGCACCTTTAGGAGGGAAACTTGCCCTGCATGCCAAAAACTGGGAATACATTACCCAAGACAGATGGGTCTTAAACATTGTTTCCCAGGGATACAGATTCCACTTCCACTCACTCCCAACCCTAAGTGGATGGCCAGACCTCCCCCCAAACCAGTGGGCAGAGGCCCAAAAGCAAGTACTTTCTCTTCTCAGTATCAAGGCTATTCAACCAGACCCAGCAGAACAAAGGGGACAAGGCTTTTATTCCAGACTGTTTCTGGTTCCCAGAAAACAAAACTCTTGGCGTCCTATCCTGGATCTGTCTATTCTCAACACCTTTCTGGTGGTTCCAAAATTCAAAATGCTAACTGTCCAACAGCTGCTTCCTATGCTAGCCAAGGGCTCCTGGCTAGCAACCCTGGACTTAAAAGAAGCCTATCTGCACATCCCCATAAGGGAATCTTGCAGGAAATACCTACGCTTCAGAGCAGGCTGTATGCACTATCAGTTCTCTGCACTTCCCTTTGGCTTATCTGCTGCACCCAGGGTATTCACAAAGTGCCTAGCTCCAGCCATTGCATATTGCAGGCAGAAAAGAATTCAGATTTACCCATACTTGGACAATTGCCTGATTCAGGCATACAGTCAAGACTTACTACTACAGCACCTGGCATTTGTAAAGAGACTTCTAACTTCACTGGGGTACACCATCAACGAAAAGAAATCACAGCTGGTACCCAGCCAACAGATTGTATTCCTGGGAGCAAGCTTGAACACAACTTCCCAGATGGCATTCCTCACTCCAGAGAAACAAATTTGACAAACTGTTTCAATCTAATGGCTACCAAAACCCGGCTATCTGCTAGAAAAATACTGCAAGCCCTGCGGTTCATGGCCTCTTGCATGCTATTAATTCCATATGCAAGACTGCATATGAGGAAACTTCAGTGGTACCTAAAAAGTCTTTGGTGTCAACATTCACAGGACCTGGAAACAATGATTCCTATCATTCCTTGCTTAAGGACAGAGTTCCTTTGGTGGGCAGAGGCCTGCAGCCACAACAAGAGACTCCCTTTTGCTCTACCCCCTGTCACCCAAACCCTAACAACAGATGCATCAGACTATGCATCGGGGGCTCACATGGCAGGGCAGTGCATTCAGGGCAAATGGAACCCAAAGCAAATGCACCTGCATATCAATCAAAAAGAAATGTTAGCTGTACAGAATGCTCTGACAGCCTTCAAAGGCCTTATTCTTCCAGGACAACTATTAGTAAAGACAGACAACACCACTGTTATGTGGTACATAAACAAGCAGGGGGGAATCCATTCCTACCCACTCTGCAGATTAGCCATGGCTCTGTGGAACACAGCCTTGAGCAGCCAAGTGCACCTGCAGGCTCAATTCCTGCCAGGCGAACTAAATTCACTGGCAGACGACTTAAGCAGAAATCTCATGGACCCACACGAGTGCAAACTGGAACCCAAAATATTCAAGCTTTTGAGGAACAGGTGGGGGGCACCAGAGGTGAACCTTTTTTCTTCCCCTCAGAACTATCAGTTGAGCAAATATTGCACCAGAACTCCCCACAGCCAAGCTTGGAGAGTGAATGCCCTGTCCTTCACTTGGGAAAACCTCTCAGTCTATGCCTTTCCCCCTCTGCCCCCACTCTCGAAGGTTCTACTAAAGATCAAACAGGACAAGACAAGAACAATCCTGATTGCACCAGACAGGCCACGCCAGCACTGGTACCCTCTTTTGGGCAGCCTGACAGTGCTGCCACCATGGCACCTGCCTCAGACTCCTTCCCTGCTGTTACAGCAGGTGGGCCAGATTCTGTACCCTCAGCTAGAGACCCTGAACCTAGCAGCCTGGCTCATCCACTGAAGTCTTCACCAGCAACTCTCAGTAAGCAGGTGCTGGATGTCATCCTTGAGGCAAGAAGGCCTAGTACTAGAAAATCCTATTCGGAAAAGTGGAAAAGATACTGTTCCTGGAGCCAGTCTCAGGGAATGGACACAACTGTGCCCAACTTACATCATAAACTAGATTACTTAACAGAAGTGCTCCACAAAGGCCTATCCTTCTCTTCAATTAAGATTCATGCCTCTGCCATCTCAGCTCATTATAATACTGAGCCACCCCTTTTCTCTCATCCTCTGCTCAAACAGTTCCTGAGAGGAGCCAAAACTTTAAGACCCCCCCCCCCCCCGCCCAGGAGAGCTCCCACTCCTGCCTGGGACCTTAATTTTGTATTGGAAAAGCTCACGCTTCCGCCCTTTGAACCTGCTGTCACAGCAGATTTAAAATTCCTCTCATAGAAAACAGCTTTACTTCTTGCCATCACTTCAGCAAGGACAGTGTCTGAATTGCAGGCCCTTATGGCTGTGGAACCCTTCATTATCTTCCATGCGGACAGGGTCTCCCTCAGGACTAACCCATCATTTATGCCCAAGTTGGTATCTAGTGTGGCTTTAAACCAATCCATTCATTTGCCAACTTTTTTTCCCTAATCCTCAGAATAAAAGGGAAAGGATCCTGCACTCCCTGGACGTGCACAGGCAGTTCGGGTTCTATCTGGACAGGACCAAGCCTTTCAGAAAATCTGACCAGCTGCTAGTCAGCTTTGCTGCATGGGCAGAGGGCAAGGCTATTTCAAAGCAAACCATTTCTAAATGGATAGCACACTGCATTCATTTCTGCTGCAAGCACCATGGGAAACCTACCCCACAGGGGATCAGAACACATTCCACTAGGGATATATCAACCTCTAAATCAACAGCAATTCCTCAGGGGAGTCCCTACCAGGGACATCCTGGAAGCTGCAACCTGGAGCTCTGTACACACTTTCCCAAGCATTACCACTTACCTATCTTTTCTAAATCCATAGCTGGATTTGCCACAGCAGTCTTACAGGGCCTGATTGCCAGCACTAATGCTTGTTAACTTTCTCCACCCTTCCTTAGCTTTGGGAATCAACCCAAATGTGATGACTGCAACAGTGAAACACGAAGAACATAGTACAGTTGTGTACACTTGCCATAAATGTAGATGTCTGAGTGTATTCACTGTTGCAGTCCTGGTTACCCTCACCTCCAGCCCCCCTGACTTCTTTTTACTTCTACCTATCTTTTTTGTTTGGCATATCTTATATCATGTGTATTTGCTTTTTGCTGGGGGTGTTCCATACCATGTAATTACTTCCTGTTTTGGGGGCACCTGAAATCTGGGGCAAGAAAAACTGATGTAATGGCGTCGGCTGCAACGTTTTATACCCCTGACAACCTGATGTCATTGAAGAAATGACAGCATCCGACACAGAAAACCCAAGATTCTGGTATTCAGGCCGACTGAGGGCTACCTGCAGGCAGATAACCGAAATGTGATGACTTCAACAGCGAATACACTCGAACATCTACATTTATGGTAAGTGTACACAACTGTACTTTCTTCATGTTTCACTGTTGCAGTCATCACATTTGGGTTATCCCTGCCAAGGTAGCCTTCGGCTGGCCCAAATACCAGAGGCTTAGTATTTCTGCGTCGGTTGCTGTCGCTTTAGGACTGATGTCAGGTCATTAGTAGTATAAAGTAAGGCAGCCAACGTCATTACATCAGTCTTTCTTGCTGCAGAACCCGAAGCAGAAGCAGTTCGCACGAGTGCCGGTTGGCCGCTACCTGAGTTTCATCATCCGAATTGAAGCCGAAGTCTTCTAAAGCTAAGTACCCCATTGGGGATAATTTTTCTTGCACTAACTGATGTCAGAAAAAGTTAATTGTCTCGCCTGTGGAAAGCAAATACCAAACCGAGACTTTCATTCTTACTGCATCACTTACTTAGGCCCAGACCGCAATGTCCCCCACTGTCGCTTCTGTGCTTTGTTGAATGCCAGAACTATACATCGTCGGGCCCTTATTGTAGCTAGATATTTTCGCTTACAGTCCTCGACTTCCGATATGGCTTTGGTAAGCCATCCGAGAGCAGATCTTCCAAAAAAACGTAAAGATAAAGACAGACCGCACAGGTCCAAACCTACTGATGATGCTTCCATTAATCTAGTCGTCAGTTCTCTGGTCCTCATTGAGGCGCTTCTCCAGCCCCTGATGCCCACTTCTGTGGATTTGTACAGGAAAAAACATGCTGAGCTGGTCACTCCTTGAGAATACAAGATTTAATAAAACTAAACGCTAAAATGACAACGTTTTTCGTCCGACCTCAATAGCTGGGCTTCTTCAGAAAAAAAATATACAACAGCTGTTAAAATTCAAATGTCTTATTTATAACCTTCCCGCCAATCTTTTAAGACCCTAAATTGTCTCTTGAAAGTGTATGTAGTCAGACATTGTTACTTCAAATGTATCACTGACTTCAATATTAACCTAAAGTGAAAATCACATTTACAATCGCATTTATCAATGTTAAACACTTTTTACAGCAACGCCTTTTGTAAGCCATATGAAATTGTATGAATTTACATAAAATCATACTATTAAAATCCATGATAAAAATAATAATAATGAAAATATTGATGAGTCAAACACATACCAACTATCCACCACTGAAATATGTCATATTGTCCATTAAGCGCTGTCTAATAAAACGTATGTAGTCCAAACTCAGATGGATATCATAGCAGACCAATGATCGAGTACAATGCCCCATTCAGGATGTATCTCACCCGACATCTGCAGCAATTGGAGAGACCCCAAAGGTTCCTCACCAAAAGGATAAAGGGACTCCAAAATCTGTCATATGCTGCCAGATTGAAGAAACTCCAGCTCTATTCAGTCGCATACCGTCTGCTCAGAGGTGACATGTGCCTGACATACAAGGCCATGTCCAACCCGGAATTAATGGACATGCTCCACCTCAAAAAATCCAAATCCACCAAAACCACTAGAGCAAGCGACTTAAACCTTAGCACGGATATAAATAGGACGTGCTGGAGGGATAGATTTATCACTCAGAGACTCCCTATGCTGTGGAATAAAATCCCAGTCCATGTGAGGCAGAGCACCTCGCTGGCTCTGTTCAAGAGAAATCTTGACCTGTGGATGGGAGATCGTAGGTTTACCCCGTGAATCATCTCTGTGTCACTGCTGGACAGAGGCACAACAAACTAATGGGCACAGTATTTTTTCATATAAGGGGTGGCGTAAGCCACAAAACTTTGGGCTAGGCTTATAAATGCCTTAGGGCAGATAGCCTAGTATAAACCTATGAACCTATGAAGCGCCCAATGGCAAATATATTTATACTAATCATACATATCCACTTGTACGAAACTACAGTATACTATGATAAGCATAAGGTGCTGGATAGTAATGCTCCCATGGTTCAGTCTCGTTCAATGAAATATGATCGCTAGCACGTATTCATCAGCACAAAAGTGCCCACCATGAACTATGACATATATATATATTCTACTACTACTATTCAAATGATCAAAACAAGCAGAACATCCAAGACGATACCCAAAACACAACTTGTACATGTCAATATGCAAATGCATATATACCCTCCATCGCTTACACCAAAAATACTTTCTATATATGCCCTATTTCCTTTGCATAAATCATATCAATGCATAATTCATGTTTAAACCTAATTTCCTATGCATAGGTTTTAAATGACACTTATCCAATGTATCCCAATTATGTCCCTGTATACATATCACTAAGTTTTATTTTTATTTTTTATATATCTCACTAAATTTGATTATGTCTACGCTGTGAACAGAATTAGTATCAAAATGAACCTTTTGAAAGTGACTCAAAATTATATTGAATATTACTTAAAAACTTATAAAACATCACTTTATTAAACTATCTATCTAGGCTTTTAAGTTTTAATACACACATAAGTGCGCACTTGTCATTCAATCCTGGGTTTGTGTATGCATTCAGTCTGATTTGCCATAATAATTCCCTTTTCTCTAGCAAAAGACTAAAAGGACCCCCTCCTAACATCTCGTTTCACTTGATCAATTACTTTATATTGGAATTTGTGTTCCGGAAAACTTAGTGTATGTCTCGCAAGGGCATTGTCTACTTTCTGCAAATTAATGCTTCTTTGATGCTCGTAGACTCTGTCCCTTATTCTCCGTTCAGTCTTTCCAATATAAAAAGATGGATAGCACTGACACATGGCTATATACACTACTCCTTTTGAGTTGCAATTAAATTTGCCTTTAGTACATAATTTGAAGCCATTAACTTCTATATTCATCCCCACCAGCATTAAATGACAAAAGGAACAATTACCACAGTATGTCATGCCCCTGTTTATTTTTACGGGGTTATCTTGTTATTTTTTCTGTAATAGTTCTTTAAAGCTCAAACCCTTCTTCCATACTATTTTCGGTGTTTTTCCAAGTTTAGACACTAATGTTGTATCATCATTCAAAATATCCCAATTTTTGGTTATAATGCTTCTTATTCTATCATGATCAAAAGAAAACCGTAGAATACAGGCTAAATTGAAGCTAACTTTCATCTCTTGTGGTGTGTTCATTTTTATTCCAACACTAGTGCATGTGTTTATTTGCTCTGAAACAATACTATTTTCATAGGTTCATAGGTTCATAGATTAGTACTAAGCTAACTGCCCTTGCGAGCAATTTTAAGCCTAGCCAATTATCCCTTGGGAGACTCAAACCCTGCACCTTGTGTTTGTAAGGCAAACACCTTAACCATTAGGCCACCCAATCGGTGTGTATATCCCATTGACTCTTTTTAATGTTACTTCTCCTATCAGTTCTTCTATTAATGTGCTAGGGTATGCCCTGTTCAGGAACATTTGTTTTAAATTTGAACATTCTTTAAGAAATTCTTCTTCTAGAGTAATCATACGTACAGCCTGTACCAACTGACCCTTGACCACTGTCTTTTTTTGGAACTTTGGATGTGCAGTAGAATAGAGCAAAAATTTGCTTGAATAGGTGGGTTTCCTAAAGATTCTGGCTTCATATTCTTTTAACATATTATTCTTAATCAATGTCACATCCAAATATGAAATTAGTGTTGAATTAAATGTATATGTGAATTGCAGAAAGTCTGTGGATCCATTCAGAATGTCGTCCAAATTCTTGGCTACATACTCATCACCTTCGATGATCATAAATATATCGTCAATAAATCTGACGTAAAATTTTGTGGCATTCTTATTGATGTCATTATTAAATACATATGTGTTTTCCCAGAATGCCATTACTAAATTGGCAAAACTGGATCCACATGGAGAGCCCATGGCTACTCCTTTTTTTTGAATGTAGAACTGGTTGTCAAATAATATGAAATTATATGACAAAATAATATCCAAAAGTTCCTGTATTAAGGATATTTCATCTAGTGGTGCACCTTTCTGCTTCATTCTTGTTATTACCCATTCAGTCCCCTGCTGATGTGGAATGCTTGTATATAATTCTTTTACGTCTATTGTGACAGAATTATTTTCTTGTCGGAAAGCAAGTTTGTTAATTTTTTCTAAGAACACCCAAGAATCCTTAACTATCCATGGTTCCTTTACCACATATCTTTTCATTATCAAATCTGCCAGTTTTGCACAAGCATACGTAGCTGACCTTCTTCCATCCACTATGGGTCTAAAGGGGGGGGGGGTCTAGCACATTTTTATGAATTTTTGGAACACCGAACATATATGGTGCTCTTGGTGCCTCCATTATTAAGTAGTTATACATATGTACATCTATTCTTGTTTCCACAAATAATTCATTTATGAAGCTTTTATTGAATTGATTCGATCTATTATACTCATTTAAGGATGATGGCTCGTGCACCTTAGTGGATAAAATTTCTTTGATTTTTTTATTATGGTCCGGTGTGTCCATAACTACTAGGCCCCCTCCCTTATCTGGATTCATGACCCTCACATTCTCTGCCAATAACACCTCCAAGCTTTCTTTTTCATCCTTACTCAAATTATATTTATATTCAAATTTATGTATGATTAGTATAAATATATTTGTCCATTGGGCGCTTGCTATGATATCCATCTGAGTTTGGACTACATACGTTTTATTAGACAGCGCTTAATGGACAATATGACATATTTCAGTGGTGGATAGTTGGTATGTGTTTGAATCATCAATATTTTCATTATTATTATTTTTATCATGGATTTTAATAGTATGATTTTATGTAAATTCATACAATTTCATATGGCTTACAAAAGGCATTGCTGTAAAAAGTGTTTAACATTGCGTTGCTGTAAAAAGTGTTTAACATTGATAAATGCGATTGTAAATGTGATTTTCTTTCACTTTAGGTTAATATTGAAGTCAGCGATACATTTGAAGTAACAATATCTGACTACATACACCTTTAAGAGACAATTTAGGGTCTTAAAAGGTTGGCGGGAAGGTTATAAATAAGACATTTGTATTTTAACACCTGTTGTATTTTTTTTTCTGAAGAAGTCCAGCTATTGAGGTCGGACGAAAAACGTTGTCATTTTAGCGTTTAGTTTTATTAAATCTTGTATTCTGAAGGAGTGACCAGCTCAGTGTGTTTTTTCCTGTACATGTTCATTTTCTAGTGGAGTGTATGACTTCTGTGGATTCACAGGCCGCTACCAAGACCCTTTTGGAGTCCAGTATGCCGCAAACCTCTTCAACTAAGGATTCTGCGGTTGTCTCTCCCTTGAATGGGTCTGGAGCCACTGAACAGGCACCGGCTTCCGAGGAAGTCCTTTGCACTACTGATTCTCGACACAAACTGACGACTTCTTTCGCGTCCATCGTTCTTTCAAAAACTACCGAGTTTCTTAGGCCCAGGGTACAAACCACACCCAAGAAACTGACTACCCAAACTCAGGCACCTGCTTCCTTGCCTCAGTCTCAAATGCTTAAAATGGCAGAAGACCTTATCATGCTGATCAGGGAAAGCCAAGCTACCCCTTCCAAAAGAAAAAGAGATCTGTCCCCTGTAGTTTTGTCTGAACAGGAGTCTGATGACTCTGATGCATCTGAATATGAAGACATGCAACCCCTCTCTGCTTATCAGGATTTTGATGCAGAGGATTCCATTCCTTCAGCCTCTCCCCCAGAGGATTTTTCCTTTGGGGAAACCCTTCATACCTTAAGGGAGCATTTCCAATGGGAAAGTCAGGACTACCCTCAGTCTAAAAAGACACTCGGGGAATTCTTAGATCTTCCACAGCACATACCCCTGGCCATTCCCCCAGTCCTGAATGTTGTGGAGGATGTTTTCTTGGAATCCAGTCTGACTCCTGACACTCTCCCTCCTGCACCCAGTAAACCAGACGGGTATTACAGAGTCCCTGGCTCACACAAATCTCTTTTCAAAAATCCTACTGCTGATCCTGAGGTAATTTCTCAAGGGCCTAAAGGAATTAATGCTACCTCTGCTAAGAATCCCACCCCCTCAGATAGGGATTCCCGAACACTAGACAGATGTAAAAAAGTATACACCTGTGCTACTCTTGCTATCAGACCAGTAAATTACCAGTTCCATATGCTAACATTTCAGCAACATACCCTGGAACTCCTTAAACAAAAAATCTCTTCCTTTCCTGCTTGTGCAGAATCTAAAGAGTTACAAGAGTTAATGCATTCTGCACATCAAGTAACCAAACACACCTTGCACCATGGTTTTGATGCCCTAGAAGCTTCTTGCAGAGCAGCAGTCACCGGTTCTGTCCTTAGAAGACATGCTTGGCTTAAGGAACAGCCCTTGCCAGACCATGTTAAATCTAAATTGTTGGATGCCCCCTTGCACAAAGACAACTTATTTGGCACTAAGGCAAAAGAGGTCTTAAAAAAAGATGGAAGAAAAAACAAAATCTATGCAGACAGTTAAGGATGTCTTACAGGTCCAGCCACCCAGGTTCAGCAGGCATTGCCCCTCCAAGCACTGGTCCTTTCCTGCTCCCACCAGGCCAGTACAGCCCAGACCCAGTGGAAGCAGACCCCCAGACAGCAGTCACAGGGAATGCAGAGATCTAAACAGTGGACTTCCTCCACTTCAAAATCAGGGAGTTCCAGGCCACCCCCTTATGGTAAGAACTCACAATGACTCTCCTTGCCCACCACTTCCCTCTGCCCACCTTCACTTATGCATGGGAGGAAAACTCTCCTTTCACGCAAGCACATGGGCCACCATTACCAGGGACCACTGGGTTCTCAACATAGTGTCCTACGGATACAAATTTTCTTTCCACACCCTTCCAGCTCCAAAAGAGTTCCCAGATCTACCTCCAAACCAGTGGGCAGAGGTGCAAAAGCAAATCCTTTCCCTGCTCTCTATGAGGGCAATAGAGCATGTTCCTACAGAACAGAAAGGCCAAGGTTTCTACTCCAGACTTATTCTGGTACCCAGAAAAGAGGGCACCTGGCTCCCCATCCTCGAGCTATCCATTCTAAACACCTTCCTGGTGATACCAAAATTCAGAATGCTCACCCTCCAGCAGCTGCTACCCATGCTCTCCAAGGATGCTTAGCTAGCAACCCTAGAGCTAACAATCACCAAAATCCACGGCCACAGTACCCAAATCTCCAAAAAACGTGGTTAGAAGCAGTAAGTTAAGAACAGCACATTTATTGGTACGTAATCGGAATCACACCAAACAGCAGCAAACAATAAACCAAGCACTTTCGCTCGGTTATTCCCGAGCTTCTTCAAGGTTAAAAAATCTGTTGTGTAGTCAGCCATGTTAAATACTAAATGCAACATCACATGACATACCCCCCCATGTGAATCATCCCTAATCAGTTTCTTAAAAATACAGTGTGTATAAACTTTCCTTAAATATTAAATATATATTCCAATCCAAGAATCAAACTCAACTTTAAATTCAGTAATGCCAAAAATGAAAATATATAATATATTACAACACATGTAAAAACACATAAAAAATAATAAAATAAATGGTAATGAACATGACAATAATAAATATTAAACTAAACCATGAAAGTAAATAAATGTAACATCTTCATTACCAATACAGCACATGGTAACCAAACTAAGGCATTAGGCTGAACTGCAAGTACATCCAATACAGTGTGTTTAATGGGGAAATTTAAGCAGTCTACAAGAACCCCTGTTATAATCGTGTCCTTCTTAATTTGAGCACACTGTTTATATTCAAGGCGTCATTCATGCCCGGTGGTCTAATTGCGTCCAGTCTAAGCTGCCAAAACAATTCCCGATACTCCAACCTAGCTTCCCAGTTCCTTCCCCGTGGGTCGGGTGTCACTTGTTCTAGAATTGTAAACTTAATTTGCATATTTTCACATAGTTGTGAATGCTTAAAAAAGGCATTGGTCATTTTACCCTTACTAATATCATATTGATGTTCATAGACTCTTTTTCTAAAAAGCCTTTCTGTCTTCCCTACATAAAAACTGTGACAATGTAGGCAGATTCCCAGGTATACCACTCCTTTGGTGGCACAATTAAAGTATTGTTTAAACTTATATCTAAAATTTCTGGAAGGGATGGAAATAACATCTTTATTCAACATGAAGTCACATTGGTTACATGAACCACATCTATGGGTACCCTTCTTCATTCTAGTGGACTCATTCTTAACAGCCTTATTTTTCTCAAAAAAATCTTTCAAATTCATTCCTCTTTTTCTAACGAAACCTGGCACTGAAGGGATGAGATGTTTTATATCTTCATTCACTGAAATAATGGGCCAATACTTTAAGATGACCTGTTCTATTACCTGAGAGTCTGAAGAATATGTATATGCAAAACTGTTCTTAAATTTGGAGGTGTTGTTGTCTATCACCAACTCCGATCGCTATCCGGTACCTAATAAAGGGTAATACCTAGATTCCCTGTTATCAGTAACTTCCTGGGCCAATCCATCAATCAAGTTGACTGGATATCCTTTTTCTATAAATAAGCCACGGAGTGTGCTGGCTTCCTCCAAAAAATATTCAAAAGTGCTACACATTCTCGAGGCTCTAATCATTTGGCCCTTAACTATCCCTTTTTTCTGGTAAAAAGGGTGCCCGCTACAAAAATGAAGGTACGCATTAGAAAAGGTAGTCTTCCTAAAAAGTTTGGAATGAAAACAGCTGTTTGCGTAGTCCTTAATTAATGTTACATCCAAATAATGTAAAACATCCTGGTTGATGTTGTGAGTGAATCTAAGAAAATCAGTGCATCCATTGATGTGTTCCAAAAACCCATTCAGGCCATTAATAGAACCATTCCATAGTAGGCAAATATCGTCTAAATATCTGGTATAATGTGTAATGAACTTTTTCCATGGTGTATTGAACACAAATTCCTGCTCCCAATGGTAGAGTACACAATTGGCGTATAGCGAAGCACAGCATGCTCCCATCGCCACGCCTTTCTTTTGACGAAAAAACTCTCCATTAAAGTAAATAAAATTGTTTGTCAAACTGTGTCCATTAAGTCCACCACTAAATTGATGACGTTGCTAGCCAACGTGCCGTCAAGCGTAAGGGTTTGCCTAAACCATTCAAGTCCTACTATGTGAGGGATACTTGGAAATAGGTCTATAATATCAATGGTTATCATGTATAGCTCTGGACTAAACATCTGTCGGTTAATAACTTTTAAGAAATGCCAGGAGTCTTTGCAAATATGTGTAATTGGTGTTAAGACTCTTTTGGCTGTATGATCTATAAATTTTGCTAAGGGCTCCGTAATACTGCCTGCCCCAGAAACAATGGGCCTAAATCTTAGAGGGGCTAGGCCTTTATGTGTTTTCGGAATGCCAAATATTATTGGTACCCTTGGCTTCATAACATGAAAATAGTTGTATAGCTGCTCATTAATAGTGCCTTGCAAGAGGTGGTCGTATAAATAATAACTAATTTTGGCATAAGCTAAATTAATTTCATTAAGGGACACCAGTTCATATTGTTCAACATCCTGCAACATTCCCTGTAGGATGAAATCGTAATCTAACTGGTACATTAGCACCACACCCCCTCCTTTGTCAGATTTCATAACCTGGCATTTTTCCTGCTTTAAATTCTCAATCAACTGGAATTCTTCGTTACTGAGGTTCAATGGGCACTTGTTTTTCTTGTTTTTACCAGCTGTTCTAATTTCTCTCTACCATTTCCTCAAATATCTTAAGAGATGGGTGTGTGGGGGGGTTAAAGGTGCTAGTTCTGGTGAGATCTGAATGGGTACTGGGTTGACCCTTAAAAAATATTGAAAGGTTTAGCTGCCTAATGAACAATTTAAAATCTATCAATGTGTTAGTGGTGTCAAAGGGACTAGATGGGACAAAGGTAAAACCTTTTGAAAATAAAGTAAAATGCTCATCTGTGAGCAAGCAATCAGTAAAGTTGTAAATTGTAAAATTATCTTTTCTGAAAATAATTTTCTTGGTAGGGGCCTCGTCCATTGTTAATGATAAAACATTAACCAGTGGTTCTATTTCTGTATACGATTCCACCCTTGTTTCTGATGTCCTATCCCCCTCACTCCCCTGTTGGGAGGGTGCTGAAAATCCTGGTAGGACTGTTTCCTGCCCCTCTCGGCAATTCTTTCACTCCTCCTGGGTGGTTAATTGTCAACCCTAACACCCTTATTGTTACATTCCACCATGTTATCCCCTTCCACAAACACAGTGTCATAGTTATTTCTCCAACCACCATTTCTGTAAATAGGGTAGGCTGAGCCTTCCTGGTATTCGTGCATATCCCTGTCAAGTTTCTTAATTTTCCTATTTAAAACTTTTAAACAGTGTTGGTCAACCTCATAAAAAACATTGTCATAGCTTCTTTTAACACTTCCAAAATTCACATCATTAGTAACATTTTGGTTAAGAGCGGTCAGCTCCTTCAATAAGAGTTCAGCCTTGGATTGGTACTCCACAATCATTAGTTTCAACATTTCTATAACCGCGTTGTTAAAAATGTCACATAACTTGTCATACAGTTCAGTCCCTGGGTGCACACAGTTAGGAAATTTAAATAAACGAAGACGTTAGGGAACCCTGTTAACCTGTATGCATTCATTTAAGTAGTCTATCTCCAACTGGTTGTTTTTAAGCGCATATAACTTGTCTCTAAACAAGTTAGTTATTCTCAATGTTTCTGTTAAAATTGGAGTCTACAGTACCTTGCTGAAAATGGAACTGCTTTTCAGTCCATGCTCCAAAGCTAAAATCCTTGTTTGTGTCCCTTGTATTGTCGTCTCTTCTTGGTTTACCACTAGCAACATTTTTAGTGGAAGACGTACCACGTTGTGAATTGTCTCGCAAATGGTTACCGGAACTGACGTCATCCGCCCTGCCATTCGTAGCAGTTGGTGAAGAGGAAGTGACCCTATTGCGCTTGTCAGAAAACTGCAACTGGTTGCCAGGCAACCCAAAACTCTGTTCAGCATTTTTTTCTTTCAGTTGTTTAGTAAGTTCAGTTAACAGGTTCAAAACCTGTGTAAATTCAGCGCGGGTCACCGGAGCATTGTCATTGTCTTCTCTCAGTATCGCTGAGGTCTCCATAAAGTTGGTACAATTGGTTCCTTCAGCCATGGAAAAAATAAACTCAAATTGTCAAAAAATGTGAACACAAGACCAAGAATCACCCTAGAGCTAAAAGAGGCCTACCTCCACATTCCTGTCATGGAATCATGCAGGAAATAGCTCTGTTTCTGGGCAGGATCTCTGCACTTTCAGTTCTCTGCACTTCCCTTTGGCTTATCTACTACTCCCAGAGTTTTCACAAAATGTCTGGCTCCGGTCATTGCCTTTTATAGACAAAGGAATATCCAGATTTACCCATACTTAAACGACTGCCTAATTCATGCAGACAGCCAGGAAAAGCTGCTCAAGCACCTGGCCTTTGTCAAGTCCCTACTAACCTCCCTGGGGTACACAATTAACGAAAAGAAATCCAAACAAGTACCCACCCAAAGGATTATATTCCTGGGAGCAAGCCTGGACATAGCATCCCAGATGGCAGTCCTTACACCAGAAAAGCAAACTTTCCTGACAGCCTACTTCTCTCAACTAGCCACCAAACCCCAGTTATCTGCAAGGAAAATCTTGCAAGCTCTGGAGTTCATGGCATCTTGCATTCTACTCATTCCATATGCCAGACTGCATATGAGGAAACTTCAGTGGTACCTAAAAAGCCTTTGGTGTCAACACCCTCAAGACCTAGAGACTCTTATACCCATGATTCCTTGCCTCAGAAATGATTTTCTTTGGTGGGCAACAGCATGCTCCCACAACAAGGGACTACCTTTCTCACCACCACCCCCTCCACCCAGACCCTCACCACAGACACATCATACTATGACTGGGGGAGCACACCTGGATGGCAGGTGCATACAGGGCCAATGGAGCCCACAGCAAATCCATCTGCACATCAGCCAAAAAGAGATGATAGCTGTCCAGCACACCTTGACAGCTTTCAAGCTCCTTCTCTCCCCAGGGGCTCTCCTGATCAAAACAGACAACACCACTGTGATGTAGTATATCAACAAGCAAGGAGGGACTAACTCCTACCCTCTATGCAGGCTGGCCATGACCCTTTGGCGCACAGTCTCTGCTATGCAACTCCACCTGTTAGCACAATTCCTACCAGGTTCTCAAATCTCTCTGGCAGACCACTTAAGCAGAAATCATCTGGACCCACGCAAGTGGCAGCTCGACAAAAGAACTTTCACCCTGGTAACTCAGAAATGGGGCACCGCAAAGGTCAACCTCTTTGCCTCCCACACCAACCATCAGCTCAGCAAGTTCTGGACCAGGGAGCATCACTGCATGGCTTGGAAAGTGGATGCCTGTCCTTCCCCTGGGTCAATCCATTGGTCTGTGCCTTTCCTCCACTACCTCTCATCCCCAGGGTACTGCTCAAATTAAAGGAGGAAAAGCCAAAGACAATTCTTATTGCTCCAGACTGGCCTCGTCAGCACTGGTACCCACTGCTGCGCAGCCTGTCACCATGGCATCTCACTCAGATTCCAACCCTCCTGACCCAGAGGCAAGGAGAATTCATGCAGACCCTCAGTTTGGCAGCTTGGCTTATTCCCTAACCCCCGATCAATCTGACAACCTCAGTCAACAGGTTCTAGATGTCATATGTGAGGCCAGACACCCTAGCACTAGAAAGTCTTATGCTAGCAAATGATAAAGGTTCAGTACCTGGATTCTGGCTAAGGGAGACAATATGGCACAGCCCTCCCTCCCTCTCATCCTGGATTACTTAGCTGACCTGCTACACAGAGGTCTCTCTTTTTCATGTATTAAAATTCATGCCTCTGCTATCTCTGCTCATTTCCCCACTGAGCAGCCCCTTTTTCTCGCACCCTCTGAGCAAACAGTTCTTAAGAGGGGCTAGCAACTTGAGGCCACCCAGAAGAGCACCAATCCCAGCTTGGGACTTTAACTTTGTGTTGGAAAAGCTCACCCTGCTCCCCTTCGAACCAGCCTCTTCAGCAGAGCTAAAATTTCTCTCCTGGAAGATAGCTGTTCTTCTGGCCATCACTTCAGCCAGAAGGGTCTCCGAGTTGCAAGCACTCATGGCTATGGAACTCTTCATCATCTTCCATGCTGACAGGGTATCCCTCAGGACTAACCCGTCCTTCATGCCCAACGTGGTGTCCAGTGTTGCTGTCAACCAATCCATTCATTTTCCCATCTTTTTCCCTAACCCACAGAACAAGGAGAAAAGGATCCTGCACTCTCTAGATGTGCACAGACAGCTCAGATTATATCGAGACAGGACTAAATCCTTCAGAAAGTCTGATCAACTGCTGGTTGGCTTTGCTGCAGGGGCATTGGGCAAAGCCATCTCCAAACAAACCGTTTCAAAATGGATAGCACACTGCATCCATTTCTGTTACAAGCAGCATGGAAAGCCTCCCCCAAGGGGGACAGGACTCACTCCACCAGAGCAGCCTCCACCTCTGCAGCTTTCCTCAGAGGAGTCCCCACCAGGGACATCCTGGAGACTGCCACCTGGACATCTGTTCACACCTTTACCAAACATTACCACCTGCCTATCTTCAAATCCAAGGCAGGGTTTGCCCCTGCAGTTCTTGACGGTCTCCACCCATTTCCTCAGCTTTGGGAATTAGCCCAAATGTGATGACTGCAACAGTGAAACACAAAGAACCTAGTACAGTTGTGTGCACTTACCATAAATATAGATGTTCGAGTGTGTTCACTGTTGCAGTCCTGGTTTCCCTCTCTCCACCCCCCTCTTCTTCTTCTCTTTCCTTACAAGGAACATATTGGTATTTACTTTCTACTAGTGGGGTTCTTCCACCAGAAACTGGCTCACTTGGGGGCTCCTGACAGGTTAGGCAAGAAAAACTGATGTAATGGTGTCGGCTGCCTTACTTTATACTACTGACGACCTGATGTCAATCCTGAAGCAACAGCAACCGAAGCAGAAATACTAAGCCTCTGGTATTCGGGCCGGCCGAGGACTACCCTGTCAGGGATAACCCAAATGTGATGACTGCAACAGTGAATACACTCTAACATCTACATTTATGGTAAGTGTACACAACTGTACTTTCCTCTTTCCCAGGTGGGAAGTTTTTTTTGTTCAAGGATGTTCCTAGTGCCAAAAAGGAAAATGCTTGTAGATCATGTTGGGATCTTTCTTTCCTAAACCTGTTTGTGATAATGCCCAAATTTAAAATGTTGTCAGTTCACAACCTGTTGCCTCTTCCTCTTTCAAGCTTCCTGGTAACACTAGACTTAAAAGATGTGCATCACCACACCCCTTTCATCCAGACATCAGACATTTCTTAAGGTTGTGTATGTCTGTCACATGATCGATTCTCTGCCTTACCATTTGTACTATCCACTGCACCAAGAGTGTTCACAAAGTGTGTAGCAATAGTTTTAGTTCATTGCAGGCTACACGGTATCCACATTTTTCCATATTAAGATGACTTGCTTATCTGTGCAGAGTCTTTAAAAACACGTGAGGAATCTCTTTCCTGCTCTTTGTTGGGTAGAAATCTCTTAGAGAGCTTCCAGCTAAAGGGCCTATAATTGCAAGTGGCAAAAGTTTTCTATTTGGGTATCTAAGGAAAATATTGACCCTTGCTCCGCACCCATATCTGATGTTCTTTTCCTTACTACTATTTTTCAAGAAGGAGCTAGCTTCTCCACCATCAAACTCCAACTGGCTGCCATGTCCAATTTCCACTTTGGGAAGAAAAATTCATCCTTAACTGTGTAAGGCTGTCATGAAGGAAGAGTTTCATCTTAGACCTCTAATTAAAGACCCCTCTCCTCCTTGGGATCTCAACAATGGTACTTCAAGCCCTCACCCTAAAGACTTTTGAACCTGTAAGTTTGTGTGACATAACATTTCTTTCTTGGAAAACATTCTTCTTAGTAGCTATCAGTTCTGCTAAGAGAATTTCAGAACTTCAAGCTTTGTCAGCCAAGCCTTACATCACTTTTCATAAAGATAGTTTCCTTGAGAACAAATCTTTATGCCTAAGGTGGCCACGGACTCTAACATTAATCAGTCAGTTCAGTTGCCAGTTTTCTTTCCCAGGTTTTTGAACAAGGGATTGCATGTCCTGGATGTTCATAGACAATTACATTTCTGCATGTTCAGAACAAAGATAGAAAACTTCACCCCTCTGTCCCCCCATCAGTAAACCAGGACATCCCCAGCACCTGTCCCCCTCCCCTCATCACCAGGGAGTAGGTCTTTAATGCCCTCTCAAAGGCAAAAAATACAGTCTCCATGGGACCCAACAATATCCCTGGTTGCATCCTACATGAACTCAGGTGTGAGCTCTCAGCTCCATTAGGCACCCTATTCAACCAAACCCTGAGCACTGGCTTCATCTCAGCTGAATGGAGGACAGCCACTGTCATCCCTCTACACAAAGGTGGAGCATCCACTGACCCAGGCATTTATAGGCCCATCAGCCTAACTAGCCTGATCTGCAAGGCCATTGAATGCATTATCATGGACCTTATAAACAAGGACATTGGCAACATCCAAGTGCTTGATCCCACACAGTTTGGTTTTGTCAAAGGGAGATCATGTGTATTAAACTTCCTCATCTTCTTCGAAATGGTCACCAAAGACATGGACAAGGGGAAGATGGTGCACACCACCTATCTTAACGTAGCCAAAGCCTTCAGCACTATTCCCCACTCTGGCACAATAGATAAACTCTCCCAGCTAGGCATCAACTCGTATGTTACCAGATGGGTAGCTAACTGGCTGACTGATAGAACCCACTCAGTCAAAATAAGGAAGCCACATCTAGTAGTAGACTTGTAATGAGCGGTATACCCCAAGGATCAGTCTTGGGGCCTCTACAGTTTGGAATATACTTTTCTGAGGTGCAAGCCAAAACCAGTGGTCTTTGGCTGACCAAGTTTGCAGATGACTGCAAGCTGGACACTGTCTTATATTCCCCTAGTGATGTGAACATCCTCCAAGAGGGCCTTACCCAAACTAATGATTGGTGCTCGGAGCATGGCCTCAAACTGAATGCCAAGAAATGCATCATTATTCCCCAAAGGGGACAATGATGCATTATCCCCTTTGGGGAAAATGGTGTCCCCACTAATTATCACATTAATAATGTACTAAGCAGTCTAGCAGTCGTGAGGGACTTGGGCACCCAGGTTGATAGCAACCTGAATTTTCACCACCACATTGCCTCCATTGTATGGAAGGCTTTCTACATGCCCCACCTCATAAGTAAGGGTATTTCATCCAGGAACAAGGAGGCTATAACATCGCTGTACTCCTCCCTTATCAGACCCATTATAGAGTACAATGCCCCCTTTAGCATGTACCTTGCCAAGCACATGCAGCACCTGGAGAGACCACAGAGGTTCCAGACTAGGAAAATCCAGGGTCTCAAACACCTGTCCTATACAGATAGGCTAAAATCCCTGTCCCTCTATGCTCAGACTGCTCAGAGGTGACCTGTGTCTGCATACAAGGCCATCTCAGACCCAGCCTTCATGGAGTTGCTGCATAGCCATAAGTCAAAATCCACTTGGGCAACCCACACGCAAGGCCTAAACCTTGTCTGTGACATTAATAGAACTTGTTGATGGGATAGATGTGTGTCCCAGAGACTCCTGCATCTGTGGAATAGACTCCCTCTCCATGTTAAGCAGAGTACCTCTCTAGCCCTCCTTAAGAGGAACCTGGAGAACTGGATGGGAAACAAAAAATACACCCCTGGGAGCCCACCTGTGTCCCTGCTGGACAAGGGGAAACAGGTGCTGACTTTGTGGGAACATGGGCAAAATTCTTGGCTAGGCTTATAAGGGCTTCAGGGCCAATAGCCTAGTGTCATCCTATGAACTTATGAACATAAGCTTTATTTATTTATTTATTTATTTTATTTTACATTTGTTTACCTGGAAAGTATGACTGGAATGAAGTCCATTTACAGCGGAGGCCCGGGGAGAAAAGCTCCACATCAAACAATATGTGCAGTGGTAATTATACAATCAAAAGATATGCCATGCAAGCAGTAATAAATTTACAAGGGCTTGTTCTAAGCAAGCTTAATTTACACATAGTAGGCCCTGGATGGCATCATTTGGGAGAAAAAAACTCCACATTAAGCAATACAATCAAGAGACATCACACAACACATAATAAATTTACAGTGGATTGTTCCAAGCAAGCTTAATTTACACATAATACACTCTGTATGTCAGTATTTGAGGAGTTTTTAGTATTGTATTATAGAGACAGTAAGCAGAGAAAAGAGGAAGGTATGAAGAATTGGAGGAGAGCAGGAAAGCATTTATGTGATGCAAGGACAGAGTCAGGAGTGCAAGAGGTGTGACTTTAGTGACTTTTTGAACAGTGAGATAGATGGTGCTGAAGAGATATTCTGGGGGAGGTTATTCCACTTTCTAGCTAGGGTATGAGAGAAAATATCTTTCCCTGCACTATTGTTGGCTTTGGATATACAGAGAAGGGTTTTGTTGGATGAGCATGGAGGACGGTTTGCTGAATATTGGTTTAGTAGTTGATTTAGGGCTGGAGTCTTGTGGGGATTCTTTAGGATGTTGAAGGTGAGCACTAGTTGGTGGTAAGCTTGGATTCCAAGAGAACATTCAAAAATCTTTTGATTCCTTTACATAGGATTATGTTTCATTGGATGTCAATTAGACACCTCAATTCAAAGAGCTTTTCTTCCAGAGGAAAAATAGATCTTTATTTAGTTCTATTTCTAAGGTTTTCCACTCAGCTTTGATCACTGTGAGGGGATACATCAGGATTTTGTATCTAATGGCATCTGATTCTCATGATACCCCTGGCAAGACTCCACATGAGAGAGATACAGTGGTATCTGAAATCTCTTTGGTCCCAACATCAACACCTTTTATCTTTTTAAATCCCAGTGCTTGGGTTTGTCAGAAGAGAAATATTTCTGTGGAGACAACAGATATCCTTGAATCCAGGTTCTCCTTCTTTCTCCGTGCTCCAAAGCAGTCTGTTACATGTTAGCAAACGGAAAAAGTTTTGTAGTTGGTGCCAACAGCATAACCAGCACCCATTCAGACTAGTTGTTCTCTGATTTTACAGTATTTGTGAGTGTTACTGTCTTGTATCCTTTCTTATTCCTCTGTCAAGGTTAATTTATTGCCCATTTCTCCATATCTGCCCATGGATTCTACTCTTTCAGTGCAATCTCTTGTCAAAATGTTCTTGAAAAGGGTTTTGGATAAGAGGCTTCCAAGAATACCAGTGGCCTCTCCTTGGAGTCTTAATTTTGTGTTAGAAAAGCTCACACTTGCTCCATTTGAACCAGCTTATCTGGCTAACTTGAGGTTCTTAACATGGAAAACAGTTTTACTGATTGCTCTGACCTCCGCAAGAAGGGTATCCTGAGTTGCAGGGTCTTGTGGTGAATCAACCATATTGCATTTTCCACAGTGACAGGATTTTTTTGAGAACTAATCCTCCTTTTATACCTAAAGTGGTATCCGAGATTACTTTAAGCTAAACTATCCCATCTCACTGTTTTCTTTTCTGAACCTAAAAATGAGGGAGAAAGGATACTCCAAACCTTGGATCTCAACAGACACCACAGGTGCTGTCTTTACAGAATTGAATCTTTCAGATCAGTTTTTCATTTCTTGTGAATATAAGAAGGAACAACCTGTGTCAAAACAGACTATTTCCAAATATGTTAAGGCTATTACTTTTTGTTGTGCTCACCATAACAAAACTATTTCAGGCAGGATCAAGGCCAATTTTACCAGGGCAGTAGCCTCATTTATTGAGTTTTGGAAAGGGTTGGATTCCACAAGTATTCTAGAAGCTGCTACTTAGTCCTCTGTACATACTTTTACAGAGCACTATAAGCTTGATTCCTTCCTAGGTCCAGATGAAGCTTTTCTATGACCATTTTCTTGGGGCTCCTAGACTCTTCACCTTCCACGTCCCAAATGTAGTTAACCATATGAGTGAATTACCTTAGCTAAGGCTACTGCCACAGTGATCATTATGATGGACATAATACAATTGTGTAAGTTGAGTTTAGTAGATGTTCAAATGATCACTAAACTAACTACTGCAGTAGCCTCTCCATACCTCCATACCCCTTGTTTTTTGTGTGTTTTTATGCCAGGGCCTGAACATTTATTTTTTGATCCCAGCATTGCCCTTTCAGGGCTCAGCCTCCATTTCTGTTCTGGCAGGAAAGCTCTGAAGGGCTTTGCACCCATACTTGTGTTTTAGTTAGCCTGAGCTGCTTGACACTTTGGGCACATGGAAGCTGCCCTGAAGATTTTGAAGCTGGCCAACTGTTACATCGTTGGCAGGGTATAACCCATATAGCTAAGGTTACTGCAGCACTGATCATTCAAACATCAGCTGTTATGGTAATTTCACATTACACAACTGTAATTTCCCTGAGGATAGATGACTTCCCAAAGGATACAGTAATGCATTTTTTGGCATTTCGCTTCAGTTCTTTATTTTGACACCACTTATTTATTTTGGACAAACTTTTCTGAAGAATGGCTAAGCCATTTGGGGATTCAGTGACTGCAACTAGCTTGCAATCATCTACAAACTTAGTCAGCCAGAGCCCTTTGGTATTGGCTTTTGCTTCAGAAAAGTAGAAAAGGGAAAGATTTAAGCAAAGCATGTGTTAGAATTGAATAAGTCAATGCTAATGGTTTTTTTAGTTCAGTTCTCTGCTGGAATACCTTCTTTGTGGAGTTTGCATGACTTGCCTATGGTTCATAGGTTCATAGGTTCATAGGTTGGTACTAGGCTATCAGCCCTAGGGCCTATACAAGCTTAGCCATAACAATTCCCTGGCTATTTCTTCCCACATTATTTACTTTCCTGGACCCCTGTCTAGCAGAGCGACTGACGTGATCCCTGGGGTGAATTTCCTTTCTCCCATCCAATCGTCAAGGTTCCTCTTGAAGAGGTCCAAAGAGGCACTCTGCTTGACATGTATGGGCAATCTATTCCAGAGTCTGGGGAGTCTCTGGGTCAGGAACCTATCCCTCCAGCATGTTTTGTTTATTGTGATGACAAGGTTTAGATCCCTGGAGCGTGTACTCTGAGGGATTGGGATTTCTTTAAGTGTAGCATGTCCAACAGCTCTGGGTTTGCCATGGCCTTGTATGTTAAGCAGAGATCGCCTCTGAGTAGACGATATGCGACAGAGTATAGCTGGAGTTTTTTAAGGCGGTCAGCATAGGGCATCTGCTTTAGGCCTGTGATTCTTTTAGTGAGGTATTTCTGAGGCCTTTCCAGTTGTTGCAGATGTCTTGAGAGGTACATACCAAATGGGGCGTTGTATTCTATAATGGGTCTAATGAGGGATGAGTACAGTAGGACAATGACCTCCTTTTTTCTGGATGAAAAGCCCTTCGTGATGAGGTGTGCCACATAGAAGGATTTCCTGACTGTTGTGGCGATGTGGTTATCGAAGGTGAGACCACTGTCCACCTGTGTCCCTAAGTCTCTTATCACACTTTCTGTGTTTAGTGTACTGCCACCTATATGGTAATTCATGAATACTTGTTTTTTCCCAAAGGGGATAACAATACATTTCTTGGCATTGAGCTTGAGCCCATGGCTCTGGCACCAAGCATCTGTTTCTGTAAGGCCCTTTTGTAGAGTATTCACATCATTTGGGGATTCAATAATGGCTCCCAGTTTGCAGTCATCTGCAAACTTTGTTAGCCAGAGTCCCTTAGTGTTGACCTGTACTTCGGAGAAGTAGATGCCAAACAAGAGCGGCTCCAGGACTGAACCCTGAGGTACTCTACTTGTCACTTGTTTTGAGCTGGATTTGGAGTCGGCTACTTTTACAGTGTGGGTTCTATCAGTAAGCCATTTAGCAACCCATTGGGTGACATAGGGATTAATGCCCAACTTAGTAAGTTTATCTATGATTCCAGAGTGGGGGATGGTGTCAAAGGCCTTGGCAAGGTCTAGATAGGCTGTGTGGACCACCTTACCCTTGTCCATGGCTCTGGAGACTGATTCAAAGAAGTCAATCAGGTTCAGGAGACAAGATCGGCCCTTCACAAACCCAAACTAGGTGGGGTCCAGTGTTTGAAGGTTGCCAATGTCTTTGTTTATAAGTTCCATGATAATACGCTCCATGGCCTTGCAGATGAGGCTTGTCAGACTGATGGGACGGTAGTTTCCAGGATCCAAGGTGGATCCCCCCTTGTGGATTGGGATAACTGTAGCTCTGCGCCACTCAGTGGGCACGAAACCTGAGGTGAGGCTATGATTAAACATGACACTTAGGTGAGGTGCCAGTTCATATTGTAGTTCATGTAGTACACAGCCCGGGATGTCATCTGGTCCCATGGATGCTGTATTCTTGGCTTTAGAGAGTGCGTTTTGTACCTGTGTGGCTGTTATTACTGGAATTTGGCAATCTTCCGGTATTGAGATGGGCTATTTAGGGGGTGAGAGGGGGTGAAGTTTTCACTGAATCGATCTGCCAGGATATTGGCAATATCCTTCGGATCAGTGCCCATGTGGATTTTCTGTCAAGTCTCTCATTTTCCTTTCACATCCCGTAGACTTGTAGGTATGTGAATTTGAGAACTTCCTCTTGCTGATAATCTGGTATCCCATTCAAGACTGGTGTCTGAGTTACACAGTTAATTGTCAGAATAACATTTGTCTCCTTTCTGGTTCTGAGTTTGATAAAGGTAGTACTGAAAATGAAGGGATAAAGATTAAGCAGTGAGGGTTGTAGAGCAGCAGGAAAGTGCAGACAAATGAATTGGACAATGTTTAGAATAACATCTAGTAAGTTGTTGTCTCCACATTTCTCTCTCCTGCCTGTTAAACTAAAGATTTTGCTAGCCTTATTTCTAGGTTATAAACACTTTCAGTCCTTTCATATTTCTTTGTTGCGCAGCTCACTTCAACAACATTACATTGTATGAACCAGTTTGTGCTGACTTAGCCTTCTACAAACACACCACCATAGAGAAGAATGTACACCCAACTAACTCAAGAAGTGTTTGAAATGTTTTGCATGAAAATGTGAAGCTTCAGAGACTGAGACCTAGCAAAAGGTCATGAATATGACAGCAAAAAGTAGGTACCAGAATAGGGGAGAAGTAAGATGAAGATATTTGTACACAGATGTTTCATGTGGGTTAGTAGATACACTAGAAGTGCTTTATGAAGACGACAGTTGCTTAGATTATTTGGGAGTGCATTCGTCTGTGTAGTTGTGTATGTAGAAAGCCGGATAAGCAAAGTGCAGAAATGAGTTGCAGAACAGAGATTTGAAAGGGCTGAAAGTGTTTATGACCTTAAAATAAGGTTACCTAAAGCTTTAGTATAACACGAGAGAACCAGTTTGTCAGTTTAGAAAGAAAAGAGAGAGAAAGAGAGGATAAAGCAGGGAATGTTATTGTAAGCATTGTCCTGTTTAGTTGGTAGAAGTTTGAAGCTAAAATAATGTAGTAGTAATGTATATCCTCTCTGGTAAAACAGGCTTCTATAATGCATGCAGGTAATTAGCAGTAGGCATGCCCAGTTCTTCATCTGAGGTGTTGCACATCAAAAGAGAGCTCTCAGGAGTAACACAGATATTTAAAGGTGTAAATGACTGCAGAGTTGTTGCTGAATGCTTTGTTTTAAGTTTGGGGCTGAAAGTCCTAGTCTGGGGAATTTAGCGGGATCCAGTTATCAAGTTATGAGATGCAGTGAAACCATTAATGAGCAAAGACAAGAAGGTAAACGTGAGCTAATGCTTGTAGACAGCAGGTTCATTCTGAAGAGTCTTGCAAGAGGAAGGTGCATATTTGAGGCATTTCATATTTATTTATTTTACATTTGTTGACCGGGAGTGTCCGACTGAGCAAAAGCCCCTTTTCAGCGGAGGCCCGAGGAGATGAGCTCCAGGCAAATATTAGAAAATTTAATAACAGTAATTAGACATTCAGTATAAGAGAAAAAGAGTAAACCATGATTTTTTTAGGTATACAGTCATCATTACAATTCAATATTGGAGAAAAAGAATAATGCAAGCATTATTTAGGTATACAGTCATCTGTAACAATAATTGTCAAGTTATATCATATGTAAGCATTATTGGGCTGCATACAGCTTAGTAAAGGGGTCAGACTGAATAGTAAAGGAAAGTAGGTAGAGTATATGAAAGAAGAGAAAGGGACCCATGGTAGCTCATTGTAGAGTTACCTATAATGGCTGCAAGATTTCTGGAAAGTTTTGCTTTTCAACTTTCAGTGTGAAGGCTGTGAAAATTGGTTGGTACAAATCAGTAAGGATATAATTTATATGAGTGCAACCTTATCTTATAAGAGCTGGTCAAACACCTATGCACGTACTCATTTGTTGGGTCGAACTAACAGTGAAATATCTGAAACTTATCTTGGTGCACAGGTACACTTGTTCGACTACAACATAATAACCTTGTTTTCAGACTATTGCCTTACTGAAATGTGTCATACAGCCATCCAAATGTATTGCTAGCAGTATGTATCAGTCTCACAAGGTTTACATTAGAACATTGAGTAGCCATAGGGAATACATTAGTATAATAAATACAAGTAAGCTAGAAAGAATTTGGCAAAAAAGTAAAAGGCGTTTCAAAATTTGACTGCAGTTTCATATCCAGATACATTTGAATTCTCTTATTATATAGTCAGGGGAGGCACAATCGAAATACAGAGAAGTCTGAGTTAGATGTTGTTGGGAAAACATTATGGTTTTCATTTTTCTAAGTCTGATTTGAGAGTAAATGGAATGAATTTTGTCACTATTTATGCATACACTCAGAATAGCTGAACAGAGTTTCACTGATAAGAATTGTTGTGCATGTCCTATGATCAAACATGAAACTTTTGAGTTCTTTAGATCACAGTGGATGCTGTTTATAAAGTCCTGTGTTTGGATTCATCCTTTTCACTAGTCAGAGATGGTACTTTTTCTCATATGCCTGTGCTCTCAGGAGTATGTATATTCAGTGCTGTCGCATAAAGGCACAGACTACATTAAAAGTATGCCTAGCCTGTTCACTCTCCCTGTAATTCTTTTCTGCTAGTCATACAGTTCATCTCTCAGTCTCAGTATATGTCTGTGAAAGATTCATACATTCAGCACCTAGGAGTAAATCCACAAAGTATGTGTGTGTGTGTGTGTGTGTGTGTGTGTGTGTGTGTGTGTGTGTGTGTGTGTGTGTGTGTGTGTGTGTGTGTGTGTGGCCATCAGATTACAAACCAAAATACTGTCTGTGCCTACTACCCTGAAGAGGAACAATAACGCTGTGTTATAGGGACTTTGAAAATGGCTGTACACTGGTCAACAGCGTAACTTCAGATCTCCCAGTTGAAAAAAAAGACACTGAAAGATAAGGGTGAAGGACTTTGCCACTTTCAGAAAATTCAGTTACCTGCTAGTAAGTACACTGACTGGATGTCAGCAAAGAAGAAACTTGAAGTGCCTGAAAGAAAATCAACTGGAAAAGGTGAAGAGAAAACACTGACTGGGAAGAGTCCCGCAGCTGTTCGGAAAAAAAAAAAAAAAAAAAACAGTTAAAGTCTGGGGCAAGACATGACTTCCAGTAATCTAGAGGAAAAATAAGTCAAATATGCTCAGACCTGATTACAATAAATTAAACATTAAAGGAGTATATCAACTCAGCTAACAAATGGAATAGATGAACTGTTAAAACTACACAAATCAGAGGTTGAAATGAAGAAGAGGCTAACAGAGTATAAGACTGCTTAAGAAGAGATATTTAAAAAAATGTAGACTTAGAGGACAGAGCTCACAGAGAGAACCTAAGATTTTCTGGTGTCAAGAAAAACTGGAAGGATCATACTGTATTCATTTTATGAATTCACAGATAATCAGCTGAACTAGTATTTCACAATAGGATGTGTTAATTGAAAGGGCACATAATGTGTATGCTCCAAACCTGGCCATGGGAAAGGAGCCTACACCTGTATTTGTAAAGATGCAATCCTACCAACAGAAAGAGTTGATTCTGACAAAAATGTGGCAGAAGGGCAAAGTATTAAAAGTTTAAAACATTAGAGTGTTTATGGAAAATGATGCTTCTTTTCTGCCTGGTATACAGTGAATAAAGTTTATTCCAGTAGTCATGGACTGTCAAGAGAAAGGTGTGAGATTCAAGCTGCTGTATCCAATATTTTTTTCCTAGAAGATCAAAGTAATTTTTTGGTGCAGAACAGGCCAAGAAGGAAATACTAAAGTTTGCTCAACAAAATAAGCCATAAAGCAGAAGGGGACTTCTTCTGATAGTAAAGCTTTTCCAGTGTTCCAAAGGAAAGAGAGAGAAGCACAGGAGGTGACTAGAAGAATCCAGAATACCTTGGAATTGAACCAGAGTCTGGAGTTGGGAGATGGAAGAGACGAGAAGAAAGAAAACCAGCAATACAGAAATTTAGTGAATAAATGTGAGCTTACAAAGCAACAGTCACATTTTTGAAATATGTCTGTACAAGCAAAATGTGAGTAGAATGAAATTCTGAAGACTTCCTTGAACTTGTGAGAGACTGAAAAGAATTTGCCTCACTTCATGTCATTAATGTCTGGAAGGACATAAAGGGGAAGGGAAGAAGGAGGAAAAGGTATTTGTATGTTTCTGTTTTTAATAGTATTTCTATAAAACTTTGATATAAATTACATGTATGATCGGGCATTTTCAGTTATTGTCGCATGTGATAGACACCTTTTATCTTTATTTTGTTCCTTATTTAGTGTCAAGAATTGTAGACATTACAAAGCAGAAAGAGGGGAAAAAGGCTTGACAAAAGCATGATTAAGTTATTAGGCTGTAATTTTGGGCTGTTGGTATGGGGAATGTTATACATATCATAATATACTTACAGCTGATTATGTTTTGTCTTACTTTTGAATAGAGGAATGACCCTTGCCTTAAGCTAAAGTTTTAAGTGGAAACAAGTAAATAAGAGAACACTGTATGTAATGAAAAGTTTTTTTCTTTAGTAATAAATGTTCAGCATATCTTTACGAGTGTGCAGCTAAGAGCTACATTTTTTCTTTTTCTCTTATGGTTCCATGGAGACAAGGTGATTAATAGGGCAATGAAAAGCCAGTAGATTGGTTTCCTTAAGGCTAAAAGTTAATGTTTTCTATAAGCATGCAAGTTGATTTTCACATCTGGGAGGGGAATAATGATAAAAAAAACTGACAGAAGTTAGTGCAAGTAGGAACACAGGCAGTAACATGCATCTTAGCATGGATAACTTTAAATTTAGGTCAGATAGTGCCTGTGTCTGCAACTATTTATTTAGGAAAATTGCTCCTACTAGGAGGGTTAAACTTCATCATATGAAAATGAATGTACATAGTTGTATGTATCTGTATTAAGTTAACAGGTTACGTGGGTGTTCTAGGGTGTGTTCGTTTTTTGTTTGAAGGTTTTCATTAAAACAAAAAAAAGTCTTACAAAAAAGTGACATAGGTTCAAATGGAGATGACAAGAAACATCTGTACAAAAGATCAACCTGCCAAACATTAGTGGGTGCCTGTATCACAAAAGCTAGAAATAGACATCTAAAAAGCTGTCATATGTAATAGGTGGGAATAATAACTTCTTGAAATGGCAAAACTTTCCATATTATCATGGAGTGTGAATGGTCTCACATGTATAGAAAAAAAAGTAAAGAACATTGAATTATATTAAGAAATGCAGAGTGCAAATGGCAAAGCTACAGGAGACATATTTGGAAAGAACTGAGTGTGTGAATTTGATAAATAAAGGACTTCAGGATGGATGTTCAGCACAATATCCATGAGAAAGGAAAAGGCGAGTACTTGTATTAATTTCTAGAGGAGCTCAAACAGTGATAGAAAAGGAAAAAAAAAATAATGGTGTATTTGTAGTAGTAAGGGGCTTCTGGCAATGGTGGTGGATTATGCTGGTATGTATTTATATTCCACCTAAAACTGCTGTTATGGAATTTAAGAAAATGTTGGGAGAAATAATCAGTTTCAATATTACTTGCAAGTGGGGACTGGAATTTGATTTGCAACATTGAGGGTGTATCAGGCAGAAGAGAAAATATAACAAAAGATGTATGAAAATATTTGGTATGCAAGATGTGAATTCAGTAGTGGGTACTTTGAGAGACTTTACATTTTATTCCCCAAGGTACAAACAATGGGCTAGAATAAACATAAATTATATTTCACTGGAACATGGGCATTTAATTAAGAGCTTTGATACACATCCAGTAAGTATTTCAGATCATGTACCAATAATAACTAAAATAAAAACTCAGTGTGTGACGCCCGTGCTCTAGCCCAGCAATCAAGGAGCTTCAGTCCTCACCACTAACACCATAGAGGGAGTCTCATATGAGAGAAAAGGATAACAAATGCACACAGTAAAGTGCAATTTCCCTTAAGAGCACACAGAGATCACAGTCAATCAAGGGGCTGGTCGCTCCCTTGCTCCCCAGGTTCCCAATAAGACTCCCCACTGGCACAGCTATAGGGTCCAGATCTCAGCCTAGCTGGGCAAGCTAAAATCTCCAGCATCCTCTCTGTCCAACCAGTGCTTTGTGTCCCTGCCAAGTAGCTGACACACACACACACACACACACACACACACACACACACACACACACACACACACACACACACACACTTTGAGGTAAGAGTTTATACAACCACACAGACACTTCTGGGGAAGGATGGCACAGGTTCTCCAGCTGTGCCCCTTTTACCCAGACTATACATTAATAATTACAGCCAACGCAGCTAATATTATCAGCTACCCAAAGGCCCTTAAAAGGGTGTCCAATTATTACTGTGCAATAGTATTATCCAATTGGTAGATGGGACTAAACAGTCTCAAGGCTTATTAGAGTGACCTGGTACAGGATCCAAATACATGCAATGTACCCTTAGAGCTTAACTTATCTCTACACAAACCAGCCACAGTTAAAAGGTTTTAAAATATTTAATAATAAATAATTAAAACCAGAAGACAATACTTTCTACTACACAGGCAGAGCTAGTCAAGAGAGTTCAGAGATCACACAGAAATACGTAAAATAATTCAGTAGTACAGTTCTGACATCACAGAAAAACACTTAGCTAAACTTTCTAATTTCTAGCTCTCTAAAAGAAAACACAAGTCTAAGACAACTTACATAAGACAACAGGCAAAGTGCTGCAGGTTGGATGATCAGACAAAAATGCTTAATAATCTCTGGTTCTCACTGTTTAAATTGCTATTGCAGTTCTGATAAACATTACATCATCTTTTGCACTTTCCTGGTGTTTCCAGGCTGACAAAAACTGCATTTTCATTCTTTTACACTTAGAGCATTAAGGGACATTCCACATGTAAATTCTGGTAATTAACTTTAGCATTAAAACAATAGGCAGGAAGCCTTCATCTAGCCAGACTGGAGCTGACTTGTAAACATCAAAGGCAGTGATGAAATCAATTTTAATTTCAAAGGACCAACAAGAAATGCTTGACTTAGCTTTCTTTACAGCAGATGGCAATGTTGCCACATTGTTTTAAGTTCAACATTTCACAGTATTTACAAGTGATAGAATTATGTACCAAATTCTATTTGACTAAGCTGGCAGCCTTCACCCATCTCTACCAGTCTTCACACAGGGTAATGAAGGAAAAATGAGACACTGACGCTTCCCCACGTACTGTTAAAAAGAAGAATTTAAGGAATGGGTAGTGGAACTTACTCAGGAGTTATTAGGGATGATATAAATTTCTTCAGTAGTGGTATAAAATGAAAGTGGAAATTAAAAATAGGGTAGAATAAAAGAAAAAAGGTATGGTTAAGAAGTAACAATAATTATTTAGAGGACTGACGAAGGTTAAACTTATTGCAGAACAAAGGGAATCATATAGAACAAGAAGAAGCGCAGATGCAGAATGCCAAAGAGCAAATGGAGGGAGTACTTGTATAATATGCTTGGGTTTAGAAAGATTGCTAATGAGCAACTGTTTTTTTTTTTATAATAACTTCAGAGCACCAAAACATTTAGCATATCAACTTAGGCAACAGAAAGTAGAAAGGGTTTTTGCCAAACTTAGGGAGCCTATAACAGGAAAAATAACCAGAGATCCTATAGAAGTATTAGAGATATTTCAGAAATGTTATGAAAATCTGTGTAAAGCAGAGAAGTTAGGAAGTCAAGAAAACGCACAAATGAATATATTTGTGGAAGACTTAAATATGCCAAAGTTAGAGATGAGACTCAACTATTAACAGATAAGATACAATGATATTTAACCAGTCTGCAGGAAGCTCTCCATTTAGACCTGTTTCAGATGTTCGTGTTTCACTGTTGCAGTCATTACATTTGGGTAATCTGCTGGCAGGTTGCCGTCAGTCAGCCTGATTAACAAAGTCTTGGGTCCTGCGTTGTTTGCTGTCCCTTCTTCCATGATATCAGATCGTCAGGGGTATAAAACATGCAGCCGACGCCATTACATCAGTCTTTCTTGCCACGTGGTGCCCGAAACAGAAGCAGTTCGCAAGTGCCGGTCGGCCGACTCTTGAAATTTTTGTTTTGGAGTTTCAGAACTGAAGTCTTCAACTAAAAGCTAAGTACCCCATTGGGGAAATTTTTCATGCTCCTTACCGATGTCAGTAAAAGTTAATAATTGTATTACTTGTGGGAAGCAAATACCGCATAAGGATTTTTATCTGTACTGTATTCCTTGCTTAGGCCCTGACCACGACGTACCTTGCTGTCGGTTTTGTGCTTTATTTAATCAGCGCACTATCCGTCGTCGGTACATTTTTGCTTCTACATATTTCGGTTCTCTGTTTAATTATCCAGAAATGATGTTGGTTAGCCATTCAACTACCGGAATACCGAAAACATGCAAAGAAAAAGACAGAGACAGGCCGTTGAGGTCCTAAACTGCCAACGATGCTTCTCCTAAGCCAGTCGCAAGTTCACTGGTACTCAGTGAGATGCTTTCGCAGCCCCTGATACCCGCTACTTCTGATTCGCAGGCCTCTACTGAGACTCATTCGGAGTCCGGTATGCCGCGAGATGCTTCACCTATGGAACCCGTAGATGTCTCTACCTTGGATGGGTCCGGAGCCGCTGTGCAGGCACCGGCTTCTGAGGGTGTATTCAGGCCTACAGATTTGTATAGTAAATCGACACCACCTTCAATATTAAGGTTAAAATCTCAATCTATGTCTAAAAAACAGATGCCAAGGCCACATGTTCAGGCCCCTATGCCTAATAAACAAATGATCAAAATGGCTGAAGATTTAATTACTCTAATCAGGGGTAGTCAACCCCCCCTTCTAAGAGGACTAGGGCTGAACTTGACTATGAATCTTCTGAACAGGACTCTGTTTCTTCCGACTCTTCTAATGAACAGGATTTGTCCATACCTACTTATGAGGACTCTGATGAAGAGGATTCCATTCTTTCTGCTTCTCCCCCTGAGGATTTTTCTTTTGGGGAAACTTTACTTACCTTAAGGGAGCATTTCCACTGGGAAAGTCAGGATTTTTTTGAATCCAAAAAGAGGCTTAAGGATTTCCTTCTTCTTCCTCAACATAGGCCTTTGGCTATACCTCCTGTACTAGACATTGTTGATGTGTTTTCAGAATCCAGTATGGCCATTGATTCCCTGCCTCCGGCCCCTTGTAAGCCAGACAGATATTACAGGGTTCCTGACTCCCACAAATTCCTTTTCAAAAATCTTGTTGCGGACCCTGAAACAATTTCTCAGGGGCCCAAGAGCATTAAGGCGTCTACTGTTAAAAATCCAACCCCTTCTGATGGAGACTCCAGGGCACTGGATAGATGGGGTAAAAAGGTTTATACTTCTGCAACCTTGGCAGTCAGGGCTTTAAACTGTTAATTCCATATGCTAAAATATCAACAGCATATCATGGGATTGCTTAAATAGAAAATTATGTTGATTTCTGACTGTGTGGAAAATAAAGATTTACAGGATTTATTGCATTAGGCTGAACAAGTTGGAAAACATACTTTGCAATGTGGTTTTGATTCTTTGGAGGCCTCTTGCATGGCTGCTGTTACTGGGTCTGTGCTTAGAAGGCATGCTTGGCTTAAGGAGCAATCTCTGCCTGATCATTTTAAAGCAAAATTGTTGGATGCTCCTTTGCAGCAGGACCATCTGTTGGGCAATTAGGCTGAAGAAGTTCTAAAAAAGATGGAAGATCAAGCTAAATCTATGCAGACTGTGAAAGATTTCTTACAACTACATCCTCTAAGATTTAGTAGGCACTGGCCTACTAAGAACTGGTCCTTTCCAGTTCCTTCCAGAGCCACTCAAGCCAAACCCAGACATTCCAAAAGCACCAGGTTTCAGTCCCAAGGGACTTTCAGAACTAAGCAATGGGGTGCCTCTGCTTCCAAATCTGGAAATAACAAGACACCTCCCTATGGTAAACAGTCTCAATGACTTCCCTTTAAAATTACCAAGCACTTACGTCTTAGCTGCCCCTTTGGGGGGAAAACTGGCTCTTCATGCAAAAAACTGGCAACTTATAACCCAGGACAAATGGGTTTTAAATAGTGTCCCAGGGATACAGATTTCATTTCCACATGTTACCAACTCCAAACAGATGGCCAGATCTACCCCCAAATCAGTGGGAAGAGGCTCAGAAACAAGTACTTTCCCCCCTAAACATGGGGGTTATTCAACTGGTACCAGAAAAGGAAAAGGGACAAGGCTTCTTTTCCAGACTTTTCCTGGTACTCAGAAAAGACAAATCATGGCATCCAATTCTGGACCTGTCTACTCTAAACACCTTTCTGGACATTCTAAAATTCAAGATGCTGACTCTTCAGTTACTTCCTATGCTAGGCAAGGATGCCTGGTTGGCAACTCTAGATTTAAAAGAGGCTTACCTGCATATCCCAATCAGGGAATCTTGCAGAAGATACCTACGCTTCAAAGCAGGGTGCATGCATTATCAGTTCTCTGCACTACCCTTTGGCTTATCTACTGTGCCCACGGTATTTACAAAGTGCCTGGCTCCAGTAATTGCATTTTGCAGGCAAAGAAATATTCAAATATATCCATACCTGGACAATTGTCTTATTCAGGCAGAAAACAAAGCCGTTCTTCTAAAACATCTGACATTTGTAAAAAAATGTTCTAACTTGTCTAGGGTACACCATAAACGAAAAGAAATCACAACTGGTACCCTCTCAAAAAATTATATTTCTGGGTGCAAGTTTGAATACAGCTGCCCAGATGGCTTTCCTTATGCCAGAAAAACAACTTCATTTGGTGACTTACTTCAAACAGGTGGCCACAAAAACCCTGCTATCTGCAAGACAAATACTGCAAGCCTTGGGGTTCATGGCCTTCTGCATTCTTCTAATTCCATATGCAAGACTGCATTTGAGGAAACTTCAGTGGTACTTAAAAAGTTTATGGAGTCAACATTGTCACAGCCTGGAAACAATAATTCCTATCATTCCTTGCATGCAACTAGAGTTCCTATGGTGGGCAGAGGCCTGCCACCAAAACAAGGGACTGCCATTCACACCATCCCCTGCCACCCAAACCCTAACTACAGATGCATCAGACTATGCATGGGGGGCTCATCTGGCAGGGAAGTACATTCAGGGCAAATGGAGTCCAAATCAAATGCACCTTCATATCAATCAAAAAGAAATGCTAGCTGTACAGAATACACTGACAGCCTTCAAGGACTACCTTTATCCAGGACAACTAATGGTAAAGACGGACAGCACCACATTTATGTGGTGCATAAACAAGCAGGGGGGTACACATTCCGACCCCCTCTGCAGACTAGCCATGGCGTTGTGGAATACGGCCTTGAGCTATCAAGTACAACTACAAGCTCAATTCCTACCAGGAAAGCTGAATATTTTGGCAGATGAACTAAGCAGAAATCTCATGGACCCACACAAATGGAAACTGGACCCACGGATTTTCAGCATGTTGACACACAAATGGGGGAGCCCAGACATAGATCTTTTTGCCTCAACCCAGAACTACCAGTTGGACTTTTGCACAAGAACTCCTCACAAAAAAGCCTGGAAAGTGGATGCTCTGTCCTTCAGCTGGGAAAACCTATCACTCTATGCCTTTCCCCCTCTGCCTCTGCTCTCCAAAGTTCTAATAAAAGTCAAACAGGACAAGCCAAAAATGATTTTGATTGCTCCAGACTGGCCTCGCCAACACTGGTACCCACTCCTACGTAGTCTATCACAAATTTCTCCATGGCACCTGCCTCAGACACCTTCCTTACTGTCTCAGCAGAACAACCAAATTCTGCACCCTCCATTCCAAACATTGAATCTTGCAACTTGGCTAATCACTTAAATTCCCCCTTAGCATCCCTCAGCAAACTTGTAATGGATGTCATTTTGGTAGCAAGAAGACCTAGTACTAGAAAATCTTATGCTGACAAATGGAAAAGATTCTGTGCCTGGAACCAATCTCAAGGGATAAGCACAGCAGTGCCTAATTTACCTCAGATTTTGCAATACTTAATGGAGATGCTTCACAAGGGCCTGTCTTTTTCTTCCATAAAAATCCATGCTTCAGCCATTTCAGCTCATTACAACACAGAACCCCCCCCTTCTCTCATCCTCTGCTAAAGCAGTATCTCAAAGGGGCCAAAAACTTGAGGCCACCCAGGAGAGCTCCAACCCCTGCCTGGGACCTTAACTTTGTATTGGAGAAACTCATTCTCCCTCCTTTTGAGCCAGCTGCTACTGCAGACTTAAAAGACTTAAAATTTATTTCCTGGAAAACAGCCTTCCTTTTAGCAATCACTTTGGCTAGAAGGATTTCTGAATTATAGGCCCTTATGGCAGTGGAGCCTTTCATCATCTTTCATGCGGACAGAGTGTCACTCAGGACCAACCCATCCTTCATGCCCAAGGTGGTATCCAGTGTGGCTCTTAATCAGTCCATTCATTTGCCAACTTTCTTTCCTAATCCACAGAACAAGAGGGAGTGGATTCTGCATTCATTGGATGTACACAGACAACTTAGATTTTACTTGGACAGGACTAAATCTCGAAGAAAATCTGAGCAACTGCTGGTAGCATTTGCCGCAGGGGCAGAGGGAAAGGCTATTTCAAAGCAAACCATTTCCAAATGGATAAGCCATTGTATTCATTTCTGCTATAAGCACCATGGAAAACCTATCCCCCAGCAGAAATGATCCCATTCTACCAGGGCTGCATCTACTTCGACAGCCTTTCTCAGAGGTGTTCCTACCAGGGATATTCTAGAAGCTGCTACCTGGAGTTTAGTTCATACTTTCACCAAGCATTATCATTTACCAATTTTCTCTAAATCCAGAGCTGGCTTTGCCACTGCTATTTTGCAGGGCCTTATAGCCAGTCCTAATGCTGTATAAATCTATCCTCCCAACCATAGCTTTGGGAATCTACCCAAATGTAATGAGTGCAACAGTGAAACACAAAGAACATAGTACAGTTGTGTACACTTACCATAAATGTAGATGTTCGAGTGTATTCACTGTTGCAGTCCTGGCTACCCTCCCTCCAGCCCCCTGTTTTTTTCTCTTACTATGCCTCTACTTTCTTTTACTACACTTAAAAGCCTTTTTTGGTGTATTTGCTTTTGTTTGGAGGTATATTTTTGTGTTTTAAATAATTTATATATATTTTGCTCCCCATTTGGGGGGCACCTGACATCCAGGGCAAGGAAAACTGATGTAATGGCGTCGGCTGCATGTTTTATACCCCTGACGTCATGGAAGAAGGGACAGCAACCGACACATGACCCAAGACTTTGTTAATCAGGCCGACTGAGGGCAACGTGCCAGCAGATTACCCAAATGTAATGACTGCAACAGTGAATACACTCGAACATCTACATTTATGGTAAGGGTACACGACTGTACTTTTTAAACCATGATTATAAAGTGCTGATATTTATAATCACTAAAATGGAAATGGTGTTGCCATAACTGATAGATATGGATTATTGTGGTTTTGTGGAGGGGAGGCAAACATTTGACAGCATTAATGGAACAATGATCTAAAGGGAAGCAGAATGCAAGAAAATATCTCGGTTGTTGGTGGGTCTTGATGTAGAGAAAGCATTTTACAGAATAAGCTGGGATTTTATGAGTAGGGAATGGAAACATTTGCATTCCCAGATAAAATAGTAAAGATACTTAGGAGGACGTATGGTGGGTCAGAGGTGAACATTAAAGTGGGAGGGTTCCTGTCTGATAAGTTGTTTGTGAACAGAGGAACCAGTCAGTGGTGTTCTCTTTCTCCTTTGTTGTTTGTGTTCTATTTAGAACCATTAGAAATGAAACTAAGAGACTCAGAAATTCAGGGATGGTATAGTAATCAAGAAAGTTAGATTTATTTTCAGATATTTTGAAACTGAAAAAAACAGAACATCTCAGTGTTGTGGAACATTCTGAGACAGTTTCAGCTTTTTTGGAGATATAAAATTAATGAAGATAAAACAAAAGATATAGCTGTAAACTATGTACCCACACATGAATTGGTTCAGCAATACCCATATTTATTCGGGCCATGATAAAATTATGTACTTGGGAGTATGGGTTTAAAAGAATCATGTTATGGCAGCTAACGATATGTGAAAAGAGTAAACAAAAGATACTACTAAAACTGAGAAAGCGTAAGCTGTTGTCTATTGATCGGGATAATAGATAGCAAGATACAAACAGTAAAAATGTTTTAAGTCCCTTTAGTTTTTTACACAGGTCAGGCTTTTTTATCAGAGAAGTTGTGGATAATTAATAAATAGCTGAAGGATTTTCTGTTGGAGTGGAAGAGGGCAAGAGTCAAGTAGAATAAATTAATCCTTTCAGTAGAACAAGGTGGTTTAGAATTACCTGATTTGAAGTGGTATTTTAGAGCTACACAGTTAAAGCTCATATACATAACATAAGCAGAAAGCTACAATTCAAAGTGAAAAGAAGTTATGAAGCGGGGATGAAATTCAAGAAATAAGGAGATACTTTTTCCTATTTTATGAATATAAGAACAAAGCCAACTCACGAGTGGAGAATGGAGATTCTGCTGATGGGGATGACTGCAATTAGGGGTACAGGTAATATGAAAGAGGCGGCTGGATTTTACTGGAGGAAACTGGCAAAGAAACCTAGGTAGCAGGAACAAGTAGAGAGGGAAAGGTAATAGAATGGGAAGAGGCCAAGAAAACATTTGGACTGCAGACTAGAGACTACCTTTGCTGTCAGCGATTGATATCTGGGTATAGGCAAAGAGAAAGGAATTAGTGAATCCCGGATGAAAGACCTGTATTGAAAGAGTTTAGTTGAAAATAGAACAGAAGCTTAAAAAAGTGATAATTAGTAGGGGATATGAAATATTGCTGAATATCTATAGGCGTCAGTCAGAAGCAGTAAGGAAAGATTGGGAAGAGAGACTGAATAAGCATGTCACAAAGAACAGGACATATGTATGGCTCCCAAATATGCATCGATCTAGTAGATTTAGGATTTTTCACGAAAACAGGTAGAGGGAAGCAAGGCAGCAAACACCAACAGATGAAAGTTAATCTTCTTTAATACAGATAAAATGTGAAGCGCTTTTCGTTTGAGACTGCGCTCAAACTTCTTCAGACAAACTTTTCGTTTGAGACTGCGCTCAAACTTCTTCAGACAAACTGATTACACAAATCACAAGTATATATACCAATTAGGTGAGCTGCTCACACAAGCACTACATCAGTTAAGCAATTAAAAACTGCACCAAGGTAGTAAAGCATTTAAAGGCATATAAAACAAAACTGCCTAAATGCTCTTAATACATGTTTGTACTTAAAACCACCTTCAACTGTTGCAAAATAAAATAAAAATATAACCATATCAACTAATGTATACTACAAAAAAATAAAAAAAATATATAATATAAAAAATGTGAACGGTATATATGTATATATATGCATCTTATCTTGATAAACTTTTAAGTTTTAAAACACTGACAATAGAACAGCATTCATTAAGTCCAGGGGTATTATACGCATTTAATCTAACTTGCCACATAAGTTCTAATTCTTCCAGTTTTAATGGAGTAGGGCCTCCCCTAGGATCTTCATGAATCTGATTTATTATCATAAATTTAAATTTGTGGTCCGGGTTGAGACTGACATGCTTAGCCAGAGCATTGTCGAGTTTATTCTTCCAAATTGCATAAATATATTCATACAAATGGTCACAGAGACGTCTCTCCATTTTCCCTATGTAGAACGATAAACAATTCTGGCATTGTGCTAGATAAGCTATCATTTTAGAATTACAATTCACTCGACATGTCAAAAAGTATTGATGGTTGTGAATAATGAATCTTTTAGATTCACTAACATATTGGCAGTAGTTACAAGACTGACACTTTAACATACCCGGTGTTTTTGGGTATGTGCGTTAGCGTTGCTCGAGAAGGGACTTTAAATTTTTTGCCCTTCTATACGTGACCACTGGTCTATCGCCAACTTTATTGAAAATACTGAAATCACTTTTAAAGATAGCCCAATTTTTACATAAAATTTCATAACAAGACTTACTATTAATACTGAAAGTAGTGATAAATGATGGAACATGACCCGTAGGTTCACATGGTGTATTAATGTCATCTATTGAAACATTAACTGCACTACTATTCTGTACCACTTCTACATTCGTAGAATTAATATTTAATAAAGGTTTAAATAACTGCCTATTCCGTTTGGACCCCACTTCTTCTATAAATTCATTAATCAGATTCTCAGGATAGCCTTGATGGATGAACATATTTTTTAATAAACGACATTCTTCAATGAAGTCGGCATCAAGAGTTGACATGCGGGCTGCCCTAACTAACTGGCCCTTAACTACAGCTCGCTTCTGGTGCGGAGGATGACAGCTAGAATAATGCAAAAAACTCATTAGAATATGTGCTTTTTCTATGTATCTTAGCTGTATACCTCTGAAGTGAAGAATTTTTAGTTAATAAAATGTCAAGGTACGCTATTGAATCCATACTAAAAGAAGATGTAAACTTTAGGAAGTCTGTGGTGCTGTTGAAATAGTCGCCTACCATGTCACTAATGGCTCTGTCACCTTTAAGTAAAATAAAAATGTCATCAAGGTAATGTGTATAGAAAATGAACACATTTTTGTAATTGGAATTAGATAAAACAAAAGAGTGTTCCCAATGAGCCATTACCAGATTGGCTATACTAGCACCACAGGGGGGGCCCATTGCTACCCCAACCTTTTGCAGATAAAATTCATTATTAAACATGAAAAAGTTATTAAGAACAATATCCAAAAGTTCTTCAACTAGGTCGAGTTCTATTCTGGGTACACCCTTTTACTCCTAAATCCAGCCTGATCCAGTCATTAACTATTTCATGTGGGATACAAGTGTACAAATCTTTGACATCTATAGTTAAAAAATTATGTTGGATGTCGAATGGTAACTCATTGATTCTCTCTAGAAAAGACCATGAGTCTTTACAAATTTGTACATCATTAACTAAAAATTTTTGCAAGATTACACCTATAACTTTAGCACATGCATACGTAGGTGAATCTCTGCTGTCAACTAAAGGACGCATGGGAGGGTCCAAACCGTCTTTATGGATTTTAGGAATACCAAAAAGACTTGGAAATCTGGGATAAGTGGTCAGCATGTAGTTAAACATTTTCTGGTCAATTCTCCCGTCAAACATTTCTTCCAACGTATTATTTATATGTAAGTATGCTGTATTCACTTCAGAGCGTGAACTAACTAAATATGAAGGGCTATTCAAAAGTTTTAACATTCTGTTAGTGTAATCTCCCCTGTCAAATACAACCATACACCCACCTTTATCCGGTTTACAAACTCGAAGGTCATGTACCTTAATAAATTCAATACAATCCTTCTCATTTATTGAATCTGCACAACCATACTTATAATAATGTTCAGACTGGAATCTATGACGAATATCCAGCTCACATATAAGTTCATACATCTGAAGGGTAGGATGTAGGGGGGGATTAAAAACACTAGATATTCTAAATGTGTCACTAGTGCCCAAACTATTCCAACCCATCATAAGGTTGAAATTAAGTTTCCTGGTAAACAATTTGAGGTTGATAATAGACCTTACAACATCCAATCTCTGTGGTGGAACATAGGTGTAACCCTTAGAAAAAAGCTCAACTATATCACTGGTGATGTTTACCAGAGAATAATTATAAACCTTAAAATCACCATCCTCATTAAGAAGAATCTCAGGACCTGAACTGTTATAAACAGTAGACTGATCATCATTCACATGGTTATCAGCAATCATGTTAAAAAACTGGACTGGTGTGTCACGACATACTTGAAAACCGTCAACAAAAGGAGCCAGCAAGGCTGTCAGAAAATGGGAACTGTCAAGGAAAGCAGAAACATCAACAGTACTATTTAAAAAGTCCGTAGCATGAAAATCCTGCCCTGATACAGAACTAGAAGAATCAAAACTCATGTCCTGTGAAACCTTGATTTCTGCTTTGACTTCTGTTGAAAGGATGTTTGTTTTGGTCTTTCCCCTAAAAAATTAGGGTTATATGCATTATCCTTAAACTGTCCCAACTTATAGTTATTTTGTAGTCTCTCACTTCGTCTCAATTCAGGTTGAGTGACTGAACCAGAAGCCGAGCCACTGTTAGAAGCAAGTGTGTTCTGTAATGGTTGAGAGTCCGAGTGGGTAACATTTGGGTCCAACTCTGGAGAACTGTTAACTGTAGGTGGATTTGTTGACTTAAAGCCATGCCAAACTTGTGCTGCTGGTGGTGCGGGATATGCTACCCCACCATTATAAGCTTTAGTGTCCCTGTCCAATTTTTTATTCTTATTATTTTTAAGTTTGACTAAATATTGATCCAGACTGGAAAAAACTCTGTTATAGTGATATTTATAACGGAAGAACTCCTTGTCTTGCCTGATCTGTTCAACAATATCAACAACTTGCTTGCCCAGTGTATCGACAGACAGGGAATAATGTTTAATCATAACACCCAACAGTTCAAAACCCTGTCGGTCAAATAACTCTATCAATTCTTTGTGGAAACTAGAGTTAGCCACCAGTCCAGTAGGGTACTGATAATGCCCCAAACCTTTCGGTACTATTTTATGGGCGAGACATTCCTGGAAATAAGAAATTTCCAGCTGGATCTTCTTCAATTTGACTAAATGATTGTCAAGTGATTTAAGATTCATAGAAATGTCAGAACTTTCAATTTCAGGTGTAACCGTGGACCAACATGCGGAGTAAAAGAAAAATTGTTCGTCACCCAGTTCAAAATGCATGGTGAATTAGAGAAGTCTTTCGGTGCTACAAGCACCGCAGGTTGAGTCTGTGGACACGCTGATGGTACAACTGTGGGCACAACAGACTGCGACTGTGAAACAGCTACCGGTAGCACCACAGAGACTGAACCCTGTGATAATATATTAGCAAAAGTAGTTTGATGGCTAGAATTACCTTGTTGCTGTGTTCGTTCAGGATAAACCAGTGCTGCTCCATTACAGACACCAGAATCGTCCGGAATACTTCTCTGCCCACATTCCAAGGTCGCTGAACTACGTAAAGATTGCGTTGCTCTACTGGCTGCAGACCCGGCAAGAATACAAACTGGTTCCGCTTGCTGAACTAGCGAAGGTGGTGATAAAGTGTTGTAAGAGCGATGTTGATGCTCTAATCTGTCCATTCTTTCAAGAAGTAATTCCAATTTCGTAGTTAGGGAAGTGAGTAAACCATTGTTCGAAGAGCCAGAATCCGGTAGAGCTGGAAGGTTAGGTGAATTCACTTCATTATGAAGAATTTCTGGCGTGTTATCCAAAGAGTTGCCGCCAATAGTTGCCTCTAATCCTGATGCCATAAACAAACTGGTATAGCACAAGCAAAAACAAACTAAAAATCCACGAAAACAGGTAGAGGGAAGCAAGGCAGCAAACACCAACAGATGAAAGTTAATCTTCTTTAATACAGATAAAATGTGAAGCACTTTTCGTTTGAGACTGTGCTCAAACTTCTTCAGAGAAACTGATTACACAAATCACAAGTATATATACCAATTAAGTGAGCTGCTCACACAAGCACTACATCACTCAAGCAATTAAAAACTGCACCAAAGTAATAAAGCATTTAAAGGTATATAAAACAAAACTGCCTAAATGCTCTTAATACATGTTTGTACTTAAAAGCACCTTCAACTGTTGCAAAATAAAATAAAAATATAACCATCCAACATGTTGATTAAATAACCTACTGAGGATAGATATATATATCTATATGACAATAGAACAGCATTTATGCAATTCAGAAGAATAAACTCGACAATGCTCTGGCTAAGCATGTCAGTCTCAACACGGACCACAAATTTAAATTTATGATAATAGATCAAATTCATGAAGATCCTAGGGGAGGCCCTACTCCATTAAAACTGGAAAAATTAGAACTTATGTGGCAAGTTAGATTAAATGCGTATAATACCCCTGGACTTAATGAATGCTGTTTTATTGTCAGTGTTTTAAAACTTAAACGTTTATCAAGATAAGATGCTTATATATACATATATACTTTTCACATTTTTTATATTTTTTATATTATATATTTTTTTATTTTTTTGTAGTATACATTAGTTGATATATATATATATATATATATATATATATATATATATATATATATATGTATATATATCCTCAGTAGGTTATTTAATCAACATGTTGGATGGTTATATTTTTATTTTATTTTGCAACAGTTGAAGGTGGTTTTAAGTACAAACATGTATTAAGAGCATTTAGGCAGTTTTGTTTTATATGCCTTTAAATGCTTTATTACTTTGGTGCAGTTTTTAATTGCTTAATTGATGTAGTGCTTGTGTGAGCAGCTCACCTAATTGGTATATATACTTGTGATTTGTGTAATCAGTTTGTCTGAAGAAGTTTGAGCACAGTCTCAAACGAAAAGCGCTTCACATTTTATCTGTATTAAAGAAGATTAGCTTTCATCTGTTGGTGTTTGCTGTGCTTCCCTCTCTACCTGTTTTCGTGGATTTTTAGTTTGTTTTTGCTTGTGCTATACCAGATTTAGGATTTTTGCCTGGAAGTGTTTGCATAGATATTTTTATACCTCAAGCAGACTCCAAAGAATCTTTCCTCAGATAGATGGCAGATGTTGGATGTGTGCTGTGGAAGAAAGAGGTAACTAAGAATGTGTTTTGGGAGTGTAATGAGTGAGCAGACTTTAAAAGTTCCCAACAGAGTACTTGCTAGAAATACTGGGTGAGCAAATAGGTTCATAGGTTGGTACTGGGCTATCTGCCCGAAGGCATATATTAGCCCAGCCACGTTTTGCGGTATTCACCGCCCCTTTAGTAGTTCCCTAGACCCTTGTACTAGCAGCTAGTACCCTTGGCCCCTATCTAGTAGTGCTGTTGGTGTGATCCCCGGTGTGAACTTTCTGTTAGTTCCCTAGACCCTTGTACTAGCAGCTAGTACCCTTGGCCCCTATCTAGTAGTGCTGTTGGTGTGATCCCCGGTGTGAACTTTCTGTTAGTTCCCTAGACCCTTGTACTAGCAGCTAGTACCCTTGGCCCCTATCTAGTAGTGCTGTTGGTGTGATCCCCGGTGTGAACTTTCTGATACCCATCCACTCATCAAGGTTCCTCTTGAAGAGTGATAGTGAGGGGCTCTGTCTTATGTAGATCGGGACCCTGTTCCATAGTAAGGGAAGTCTCTGCAAAGGGAATCTATCCCTCCAGCATGTTCTATTCATTGTTGTGTTGAGGTTTATATCCCTAGAGCGTGTAGCTCGAGTAGATTTGGTTTTGCTAAGATGAAGCATGTTCAACAATTCTCGGTTGGACATGGCTCTGTACGTTAGACAGAGATTGCCTCTGAGAAAGCGGTAAATGGCTGTAACTAAAGAAATTAATTTTTTTGACTTGGGATACAGGATCTGGATCGCCTAGACATAGTAAGGCCTTGTGAAGTGTATTTCTGGTGGGTGCCAAAAAAGCAATTACTAGAAAATGGAAATCAGTCTAAACCAACCGTACCTGAAGTAATGAATATTGTAATAGAGATAAAAAAATGGAAATGGAGAATTTAGAAACATGTGGCAATAAATTACATAGAAAACATGGAAACTGTGGAAACAATGCATGCATTAATATTTTGGAGGAGGAATGAGGTTTAAGGGAAGGCAGGATTTAACCAATTTATGTAATGTTGGGTTGATTATAGTGTATAGAAGAATATATGTGATGTAAAATGTTTGCAACTGTGAACAAGTTAATATGGGTTGTTATCTTTTATATAAATGTAAGTTTGCCAATGTCATAAGTGGATAATTTAATAAAGGTGTTATATAAATAAAGAAATAAATAAATAGATAAAAATTTAAAAAATATATATATAACTGTGCCATAAGTGTTAGTGGTTCAAATCTGCAACCTGCACATGTCCTAGAGAATTCCTCACTTTTAGATTAGCAGGAGGGTCCCATGCACAACCACAGAAGACACCTGTCGTAGTGACATAAGAATTGAGACTCTGAGGGTAGGCAGTTGCCTAGTCCTCTTAAAGGTGTGTGAGTTTCATAATTGGACTTTTAGTAGCAACAAGTACTAAGCTCACTTTTGACTAGCAGGGGCTCAAGCTCTTGGCAGTCCTCAGATTCTGAGGATAACCAGGAACCTGGAGCATATACACATGTAGATCCCATCCGGGGGGGGGGGGGGGGGTGCATTCTTGGGTGTAGATGTTACCTGCCTCCTGGCTAATTGTCCCAAGCAAACTGTCAACAGGCCTGCTACCAGACAGTATTTACTTGAATCGCTGAGGTGTGGCTCAGGACTCAAGACTAAGGACTCCCTTGCCTAGAATCCCCATTTGCCTGCTTGGATCTGTTAGTCTGGGATGAGGGTGTTCTGCTGAGTCTTCCACACCAAAGCTCATGCTTCAAGGTCTATACATCAAACTAATGTTTAATATGTTGTGGGAGGTTAAATAGCAGATGCAGGAATACACCCTTAGTGAATATAAACTGATGCTGTTGTCAGGCTCGACATCGGCTTCGCATGCTTCAGTGTCACCTGCCCTTGCCAGGCATGCTACTAAGCTCTGCATCCCTATCACATGACATTTTGTGGACTCCCCTTGAGAACTTTTCTCCATGGGAGACCACATGTGAGCTGGCTTCTGATCTTGGGGATATGGGTATTTCCATCCTTTCAGGCTGCTGTGAAGATTCTTAGGATCTGGAGGCCATTATGTCAAAGATGGAAATGAGGAGCAAGTATATCCCCTCATATGACTCCTTCTTTGGAGAAAACCTGAGCTCCACAGTGCCAACCAGTTGATAATTTTCTCTGTGGATCCCACCATTAAGGATCTTTTTAGCGTGGAAACACCCAGACTCTGCTTCTAATAATTTGACAGCTGATTTGAGTGAGTCCCTGATTAGGCACCCTGAGCTGACTCTTACATGAGCTGTTAATTTGTGCAATAATTCAAAGACCACAGTATTTTGCCAATTTAAACCGCGGTGGTGGTGCTGCGGTAGCGTTGTCGCCTCACAGTAAGACGCTGTCCAGTTTGATTCTCAGCTAGACGTCTTCTGCGTGGAGACATGTTGAATGGGCGTACCTTCCTTGAGGGTTGTGCATTAGGGCTGGCAACTCAGCATGTAAAAATCAACTGCCAATCATTAGCGGACCGAAGTTCCGCTGTGGCGACCCGAAAGACACAACAACCACCAGACAATGAGTCCAAAAGTGGTGTGTCAGGAAACTGTGTTTCTTTGCTGCATTGGGTCTTATCAAAATGGAGGTAGTTAAGGCTTTGTCTGCAGCCACTAGAGAGCTGCTACTTAGCCCAATTGAATTTTGATTGGGCCAACTCTGTGCCCAGGTCCACAGACTCTAACATTTCTCTGCAGTGGGTGACATGGCAAGGCTTCTTCCTAAAGGATGAGCTCAGAAACAATATTTTGGATAACCATTGCAAGGAGAGAAGTGCTCCTTGTCAAGCCCATTCAGGACTTAGAGAATAACCTCTTAGAAAGGAAGCAGGCCATGACAACTGCGGAGAACTTTACAATTACCTGATCTTACTTCCCGTTCCAGCCTCATTGAATCCCATAAGATACCGTCTCAAAGACAGAGAAAATCTTTAAAACATCACATGGTCTTCTGCCTCAGCCAAGTCACTCAAAAGGATGGTGCTGCCAGCCCTTCATCAGTCCTGATCATAATTTTGGTCTGCTTTGTAGAGGTGGCTCTCCATGATCAACCCAGCTTGGACAGTCATCATCAATTACTTGTAAGTTGTGGATGAAAAGGTTCAATTAAAGGTCAAAGACTTCACTGTGAGCAACACAGGAATAAATCCATGTTGTACTGTTTAAAGGGGCTGCAGAGAGGGGTGAGGATTGTACTTTAGTCTCTTCCTGGTTTTGAAGAGAACTTCTATCCCATCTTGGGCATCAGCGTACCGTGTAGGTTCAATTCTGAGTTGTGACTCTCCAGGCAGTCATATCCCTGCTTCTGCAAGGTGCTTGGATGTTCATTTTGCTCTTCGTGTGTATTGATTCTAGTACAGTGTGGTGCCATTAGACCTTTTATTCTTTGCCAAGAGTGGTTAAAAAAAGCTTTAGCAATGGTGGCCAAACCCTTGCAGAGAATGACCCCCCCATTTGGATATTTAGCTTCTGGTGACACTGTCATGGGACTCACTAATAACATTCCTATGGTAGGCATTTCCATGGTTGTAGTTCTTGAGGGGGGCTGAACATAAACTGGGAGAAATCCTTTCTGATCTCACCTTAGAGGATTGCCTTTATAGATACGGCAACCTCCAAATGCTTGACTGCACACAGTTTGGTTTTGTCAAAGGGCGATCATGCCTGTTAAACTTGGTTGACTTCTTCGAAACAGTCACCAAAGCCATGGACGAGGGCAAGATGGTGCACACTGTCTACCTTCACCTAGCCAAAGTCTTTGACACTATTCCCTCCTCGGGCATAATAGATAAACTGTCCCAGCTAGGCATCAACCCATATGTTACCAGATGGGTAGCTAACTGGATCACTGATAGAACCCACTCAGTCAAAATGGGGGAAGCCACCTCTAGTAGTAGACCCATAATGAGCGGTGTACCCCAAGGATCGGTCTTGGGGCCTCTGCTGTTTGGGATATATTTTTCTGAGGTGCAAGTCAAAACCAGTGGTCTGTGGCTGACCAGGTTTGCAGATGACTGCAAGCTGGGCGCCATCTTAAATTGTCCTAGTGATGTGAACATCCTCCAAGAGGGCCTTACCCAAACTAATGACTGGTGCCAGAAGCATGGCCTCAAACTGAATGTCAAGAAATGCATCATTATTCCCTTTGGGGAAAATGGTGTCCCCACAGATTATCACATTAATAACAATGCACTAAGCATACAGTCAGTTGTGAGGGACTTGGGCACCCAGGTTGACTGCAACCTGACTTTTGACCAGCACATTGCCTCCGTTGTACGGAAGACTTTCTACATGGCCCACCTCATAAGTAATGGTATTTCATCCAGGAACAAGGAGGTCATAACATCCTTGTACTCCTCCCTTATCAGACACATTATCGCATACCTTGCTCCCTTCGGCATGTAGCTTGCCAAGCATATGCAGCAGCTGGAGAGACCACAGAGGTTCCTGACCAGGAAAATCCAGGGTCTCAAACACCTATCCTATACAGATAGGCTAAAATCCCTGTCCCTCTACTCAGTCTCGTACAGACTGCTCAGAGGTGACCTGTGTCTGGCATACAAGGCCATCTCATACCCAGCCTTGCTGGAGTTGCTGTATATCCATAAGTCAAACTCCACTTGAGCAACCCACACTCAAGGCCTTAACCTGGTCTATGACATTAATAGAACTTGTTGGCAGGATAGATTTGTGCCCCAATGACTCACACATCTGTGGAATAGACTCCCTCTCCATGTCAAGCAGAGCACCTCACTAGCCCTCTTTAAGAGAAACCTGGACGACCGGATGGGAAACCGAGAAAATACACCCCTGAGATCCCACCTGTGTCCCTGCTGGACAAGGGGAATCAGGTGCTAACTTTGTGGGAACATGGGCATAATTCTTGGCTAGGTTTCTAAGGGCCTTTGGGCCAATAGCCTTGTGTCATCCTATGAGCCTATAAGATGCAGAGTTGGTTGTTGTTGTACCATGCTAGTCATTCCTGCCCATGAAGAGGCCTCAGGAAGACATGACAGTGGGCAGCCTGATTGAAGGCAGAGCACAAAGTCCAGCTTGGTTTGTACTGCCTTCTAGACTTGGTGTCTGTGATTGTCATGGTGCTGTTTGCATGAGGATGAGTTGCATTGGATGGTTAGATATCAGTGGCAATAGAAGCACTATGCCCTCATTGATCTTCTCATATTAGCGGTGTCAGAGCCCTGTTTTAAAGCCTTGAAGGAACAAACAGTTTACACCAACCTCTTATGGTTTCTCCTTTACCTCAGGTGGACTCTCTCTGGAGGGCACTTCATATCTGCGAGATGGAACTACAGCTAGTTCTTCTGACTTTGAAGGCCTTAAATATAAAATTGCTGCTGGAGTTGCTTCTTGTTTGTTTAGATGGCCAGTCTATCTTGTCATACATAAAGAAGCAAGGTGACAGTTATGCTGTCTGTGCAGGGGGACAGCACGTGTGGCACTGGGTTGTAGACAGAGGCATCACTCTCGTGTTTGTCACAAGTGTAATCCTATTCTAGAGCTGTACATGGTGTCTGACTTGAATCATTCTGAGGTGGGGCATTGCAAAATGTTGACCTTTGCCACTGAAGAGAATGTATTTCTGCTGTCACCTTTTTGGTAATTCTGGAGAAGTCACAGTGAATGAATTAACTTGCAGCAAAGGAGATTCCTGTGCACCTTCATCACCATTCCTGCTGATCCCATTCCTGTCAAAGTTCAGGGATCTCAGAAGAATGACTAAAGCTATTTATGTGACTGAGAATGATGGTTTCAGGCTCTCAAATCATTGATGATGCAAGAAACTTCCCAGTCCTAGTCAAATATGTCCACTACTGGTGGGTAGTAACCAGCTGCACTGCAGGGTCTAGGTTATGATGTAAATTGTTTATCCTTTTCAGTCTTCCATCAGGGGTATCAGAAGTGGATGAAGCTGCCAGGAAGCCTTTACTTGGTAAGATTTTGCTTCCAAAATGGAAGAAGTTATCCATCTGGGTGTAGTGGTATCCCAATCTGTTAACCTACTGTGGGCATCTGTACAGTTTGGATCTTAGTTATTCCATGTCAAAGTGCACATATCAGCTATTTCTTTCTCCCAGCACTAGCTGATTAGGTAAATCCTTAAGAGTTCTGCATATCCTCCCACCCCTGGAGAGTCCCTCAATTCCACAGAACCTACATTTCATGACTAGCAGGCTTATCTACTCTCTGTGTCTCTCTCTCTCTCTCTTTTTGAATCCACTAGTTTAGTGACTTTGAAGTTTGCATCTTGGAAAATGCTTTTCCTGGGGGCCATCACCTTTGCTTGTAGAAACTTGGTTCTGCAGGCATTATGTGCAGGGGACCTTAATTTTCCTTTCTTAAGGTGCCTTAAGACAAACTCATTTTCTCCCAAAACTGGTTTCTGAATTGTCCCTGAACCAGTCCAATCTTTCTGTTTTCTTTGCTGAGGCAGAGAGACCCTTTACACCCACAGTGTGCATTGCCAGTTCATATTTTGCTTGGACTTGATTCATAGGACCATAGGACAGTACTAGGCTAATGTTTCTAAAGGGCCTTTTCAAGTCTAGCCATGCTACCCAGAAATATTAGACTGGTATTGATCCTATAGATTATGGGAGATATACAAAATAAGTATGAGTAGGTGATCATTTACAACCTAGCTCTCTCTAGTAGGGATATAGGTGTCAGACCAGGGGTACATATGTGATTCCCTATCCAGTTATCCAGGTTTTACTTTAATAAGTGCAAGGAAGAACTTTGCTTCCCATGGATGGGGAAGCCTGTTCCAGAGAAGGGGAAGCCTATGAGACATGAACATGTCCCTCCAACATGTGCTGTTTATGTTGCAGGCTAGGTTTAGGTCCCCGAGTCTGGTGTTTCTGTTGCTATTAATTTTGAGAATGTGAACAAGTCTGTTAAGTCTGGATCAGAGGATGCTGTGTAGGCCAAAAGAAGGTCACCACTCAGAAGCCTGTAGGAGACCAAGACAAAGCTTTGAGGTTGTCCTATAAGACTTGATTTCTACACCATATATTATTTTTATGAGGAACCTCTGTGGATGATCTAGTTATTGCATATGCCTGGTCAGGTAAATGCCAAAGGGGACATGAGAACGGAGTGCAAATAAACAATGATATCTTTGAACATGGATGTCATGCCCTTGCTTATAACTTATGCAACATTGAATGATTTTCTCACTACTGAAGACACATGATGGTCAAAGGCCAGGCTGCCATCTACATGCATTCCCAAATCCCTGGTTACTGGGTCTACCTTTGGGATGTATTATCAGTGTGGTTATCTGCATGGATGGCTGTCTTACTGAGGGATACCGTTATGTACTTCTTAATGCTGAGTTTAAGACCATGACTCACACTAGTTATTAGTCAGTGTCATGCTATCATGGAGAATTCATTGACTATTCCTAAGTTGCAATTGTCTGTGAAATGCTTTAGCCAGAGGCCTTTGACATTAGCCTTCACCTCATAGAAATAGATGCCAAATGGGAATTGCCCCAGCAGTGAGTTGTGATATACTCCACTAGTGACTGGCCTTTTTTGTAGTGAGTTTGTCTACAGTTCCCAAGTATTGAACTGTCTTGAATGCCTTAGCCAAGTTGAGGTAGGCAGTGTATGCCATTTTGTCCTCCTTCATTACTATAGTGACCTTCTTGAAGAAGTCCATCAGGTTGAGTAGGCATGAACTTCCCTTGACAAAACCAAACTGGGATGGATCCAGCATCTAAAGGTTTCATAGGTCATTTTCATATCCATGATTAGCCCTACATATGAGGACAGTCAAGTTTATGGGTTGGTAGTTTCCTTGGTCTGTGGAAAGTCTGCTCTTATGTAGTAGGATAACACTTACAGTCCACCATTCACTTGGCACAAATCCTGTTTGTAGGCTGTGACTGACTAGTACTTCTAGAGGCTCCCAAAAGTCATGTTTTATGCTATTAAGGGGATATCCTGGGATGTTGTCAGGTCTGATCCCTGCAGCGTTTTTGCATTGGAGAGTGGATTGAGGACCTGTTCCCTGGTGATAGTTGGGGAAGTTGTAGTAGGGGGTATTTCTTGACAGGTGCCTGAAGGAGAAAGCAGGGTAAAATTGGAGCTAAATTTGTCGACCAGTAGGTTTGTGATATCCTCAGGCTCAGTGTAAGGGGCTCCTTTTACAATTAATTTGGCACATTACTGTGTATTGCCTTTAAGATTTCAGACATAACTGAAAAATGCTTTGTGGTTGTCCTTAGCTTGAGAGGCTATTTTACCTCAAATTTGGCTTTGGTGGACTTAGTCTCAAGTGGTTTATGTAGTTTGAGGGTGTTCTTGCCATATTCCCACATGGACAATGACTGAGTCATGCTGATACTTGTGGTTCAGTGACCTGATTGTGTGTGTGTGTGTTTGAGCCTTGAATATGAGATGCAGCTGACTGTAACTCTCTCCTTGCTCAGCCTAGTAAGTTGAACATCAGTGTGCCTCACGATGGAGTCTCTTATGACCACAATGTCAGATTGTGTGGTGGTCTGCCTTATGGGCTTAGCCTTAAGAGGTTTTGTGAGTTGAGACAAAATGTACTATGGTGGGTATGAATTTTGGTAGTGTGTGTTTGAGATTGCTGAGGATATTTATTGTAATTACTGTGTCTGGAAGGTCTGAGGTTTTAGATTGGGTACATTACTTTTAAGACCTCAGCATATGTGAGTCTATGTTTGTTCTGATGTGTGTGTGTGTGTGGGGGGGGGGGGGTAGGCATTGAATAGTATTGTGTGTTTCTTTTTTTTTTAAAAGCAGTTTTTATTGATTTTAATTGTAACATAATACAATCACATAAAATCATGAGAGATAAAAAAGTGAAGCTAAAATTTTAACATATATGTGTCGCACACGTGTGTGTGTGTGTGTGTGTGTGTGTGTGTGTGTGTGTGTGTGTGTATATTATATATTATATATATATATATTTATATATATATATATATATATATATATATATATATATATATATATACATATATATATATATATATATATACAAAAATTAACAAATTTATAAAAACTGAAGTATATACAAAGAAATCCAGTGAAATCATTAGAAATAAACTATTATTTTCTGTTTATATCATACATCACAGATAAGAAAGGAATTAATAAAATGCACTTATTATAAAAGTTAATACTTTTTCAATAAGTATTGTGTGTTTCTGACAATCCCCTTTGGTATCAGTAATTTCTTTTTGTTGAGCTTTGCCTCCAGAGAGTATCTGAGAGATGTCCTTGTACACTATATTAGATTGTTTGAGTTAGATGGCTGTCAGAAAATATTAGAAAGTTGCTACATTGTCTCAGAATTCCCATTACTACCAGACTGCAGAGACGTGTAGTTCTATGGTTTCAAGTTTAAAAAATAGTGGATTGTTAATGGATTTATGCTCCTGTTTGCATGACCACTGTAAGGGAGAAAAAAATTGCAAGGGTGCTTGTTGATTAAGAAGTACAAATGTAGCGTAATTTCTCAGATTAGTGCCCCTGTTCACTCTAACTTGGTACTCGTCAAGCAACTATGTGCTCAGAAATTCTTAGGGGTAATTTTTTTAGGGAATTTATGTTTTTAAGAACCTGCGTCCATAGAGGGCACTGCTAACTGCTGCTAAACAATGAGCAGTATCACACGAATGTGATGACTTTATACAGGCAGAGAAAATCAACAAACAAACTAGTCATGTAGCCAATAACAAACAAGCACTTTGAGGTTTCAGACAGTGATTCCCATCTCAGAAGAGACCTGGCTATTCTCTACTGCCACTAGGGAGCAAACAAATGAGTTAATGTGAATTCTCTGACTGTGGCCACCCAAAGTGCAGAAACTAAGTTAAACTATCAATCCAAACAGAAGTGCAGGAGCTCACAGTAAATTGCAACGACAATAATTCAAGGCCATAAAATTAGAGCAGAGAGCAAGGACACTAAATAATGCACAAGTATTAAAAGCAGCACTAGTAATTTACAAGATAAGATGAAGTTCAGCAATATAGAGTGAATATTAATTTCTGGATGGAACCAGATTCGGCCCCAAAATCAAAGGGAGTGGTAAAAGTATCAATACTTAAATTCAGTTTTAAAGTGTAAAATGTACAAATATAACAGCAGCATAAGCTTAGGATAACTGAACAAATATTCATCGACTTTGTTCCTGGGCTAAAGGGCTGACATTTGCAAAACAAACCTCATCTTTCCATATGGCTTGCCAAATGCATTGTTTTCTAATCGGATGGCTCAGCACCTGCTGTAAAATGCTACTGTTAAAGGCCACTCCACTGGTTTGTTTCAGATGCTTGTTTCAGGAATGTTGCCATTGCAGAAATGTGTGATGTGGCTGCCTTTATAATACTGATCCTAGAGCTGTTCTTATGCTTCTTCCAGTCTGTTGGATTTAACGCTTTGGATTCAGTCATGGGACTCCATGAGGAAGGCGCTATTGTTATATTATCGATTGATCTACAAGAAAGCCCTCCTCAATGGGTCACAAAAGGGTCCCATTCTTAAATTTTCAAGTTATATTTGAGGTGACCACCTTAGATGGATCAAACATACCATTTTGCCATCCCCTGCATTTAGGCAACTCTCTAGTTATGTGTGTATATACTTTTATATTAGTCTTCTACACATTGCCAAGTAGAGAGAATTTCATAACATTACAGTGTATCAAATGGGTATACAGATATAGTATTTACAGACAAATAAACATAAGAATGAAAGGGTGATGTACCAAGCCAGATTTATAAAAGCATATTAACATGCAAAATGGTAGAATACAAAAGTTCTTGTACAGACAGTATAACATTATGCTTGTGTGAAATTCAGGTTGCAGATGTAGTTAAGCATGGTAAAGGAAAATTAAAGTAAAAAAAAAAGGAAGGAGGAAAAATGAATGGTCTGTCAGGAGTTCTGTGAGTAGAGATGATAGTTTTTGTAAGAGATAAGAGGGAGCTTAAGTGTATTGATGTATAATGGTTGTGAGTGGTCAGTGAGGTGTGTGTGGGTGTTTGAGAGGGGTCCCTATCAGTTCAACGAACGGCATTTTCAGTGCACTTACTTCGAACATGCCTTTGGTCGAACTGTTCATACTGAGATCACAGTACAGTAAGGATCGTGAAATTTACCCTTTCCTCACTATAGAGCGATCTCAGAGCTGGTATATATAATTAGCAAGGGGTATGGGGGCACAGCCCCCTACATGAGTGGAATTCGATGAACGGCATTTCCAATGAAATGCCATTCATTGAAGTGTCACTTTGATGAAGTGATATACAGCCATTTGAGAGTAAAGGTAATGTATGTTTAATCTGAATCAGCTCTTACAAGAAGAGCTGGCCCAAATAGTCATTAAGTTTTTTTTTTTTTTTTTTTTTTTTTTTTTTTTTTTTTATCGGAAATGTTTTGTGTTGGTTTTAGTTCTGAGTGCTAGGTGATGGCACTCCATAGTTTAGCTTTCTGTACTGCATTGTTTATTTGATTTTGTTGTGACAATTAAATGGTGGTCTTCAGATCTGAGTTCTCTCCTTGGAGTACATTTGGTGATGTTATTTATAGCAGAACATTTGTTTGGGTTGTATAGGATGTTCTGTGCAGTTTTAAATTGTGCACAAGTCAGAAAGTTGTGTATTTCCAGGCATTGCATTTGCAGAAAGGCTATGCAGTGATGGAATTTATGGGGCAAGTTGTTGCCAAATTTGGCAATGTTGCCTCGTCTTTTATGTTTCTGTAGGAGTGTATTTTGAATATTTGCTAGTACAGGAGCAGCTTGCAGTAGCCATAGTAATAGAAGAGATTGAGCTGCTTGTAGCTTGGTTTTCAGGTTAGTTAGGGTCTGATTTTTTTATTGCATTCCCAGCTTTTGGTTGGTTTTGGCTATAACTGCTTTGCTAAGATTAGCCTGCCCCTCTCCCCAAAGGCTTTTGTATATTGGCTAAATCATGTTTCACCCATTAGTGCCTATTTTAGGTAATGTCATCCTTCTAAAGCTTCCAACATAAATAAATAAATAGAATCCAAATAACATTAAGGTATTGTTGCTCAGTGCTAGGATCCTCAACAGCAACAAAAAAACTCCACTCCCAACAAGCACTCCTTACCATGAAAAACTCTGATAAAACCATTGAAAGCACTCTTTCGGTGCATGATTTTAATTCCCATCTCACGTTCAGACCCACTGCATTAGATGAAGGAACTAAAGACACTGGTGTCCCCATATTCTTTATTAAACCAAATACATTCTCCTCAGAAGCTTCAAGTACCCCTTAAACTGGGAAACTTGTACAACATATATGAGCAAAGATTTCTGAACTTCATCAATATAAGCTGCATTGATCAGGTAGCTCACATCTGAAACAGGGATGATAAAATCCTGGATTTGGCCATCACCAGTATGGGGAAGCTTTGCTTTCCACCAGTCATAACTTCCTCCCTGGTCATAAGGTAATTTACTAAAATTGAGTGATGACCTGGCTAAATTTAAAGCCCCTTCCGATTTGATGACCCACAGTTTATGCAGAATCCTTCACTGCCCAGTTTTATGCTCACGTAAATAGTTGCATAGATGCATTTGTCTCCATCAGAAATAAATATAATGCCAAATTAAAAAATAAACCCCAGTAGTTGAACCCAAACATAAACAGGTTCTGCAATAAAAGAAGAAAAGAACTTAATGCACAGAAAAATAAATCTAACTCTCAAGATGGCAAAAACTAAAATAGGAACTCTAGACCCTGATCAAATTAACCAAAGTCAGATATGATATAAAAATAACCACCCAGGCGAAGGATAACCACAAAACCTTCTTTAATTATGTTACAAATGTGTGAAACAATGCCCAGAACTATGCAAAAGCTAATAGTAAATGAAGTCACAGTCTCGGGCCCAGAGAAAATAGGTAGTCTGCTAGCAGAAAAAAAATAGCTCAAACTTCGCCCCCACTGTTTCATATCACATAGCCTTATGTAACACCCCCACTCAACTTACCTAAGAACAAGTTCTCAAGGTATTGTCTAAGGCCAAGATAACATAACAAGCTGTCTACTGGTCAGCCTGAAACATGACTTGCCTTATCCCATTACAGAAGCAATTCAGTTTTATTCTTAACACAGTCTTTGTGCCAGATGAATGGAAAACTAAAAGAGTCATTCCTTTGCACAAAGCTAGGGCAAAAATGGACTCATGTAATTATATGCCCATAAGCCTAACCAGTGTCATCTGCATGGCTTTGAAAAGGATCATTATGGAATTTACATATAAGGATGTAGGTAACCTACAGACTTCTGAACCACCCCAGTTTGAATTTGTCAAGAGCAGGTCCTGCCTATTTAACTCGGATGACTTTTTCAAAAAGGATACTGAAGAAATGGATGAGGGCAAAACAGTGCACACCACTTATCTAGACCTCACTAAGGTGCTCAGCACCATCCCAAACTTAGGCTTCATGGATAACTTCTGTTATCGAAATGTCAATCCCTGTGTAACTCAATAGATAGCAAATTGTCTCACAAATACTTTCTTCGTTTGAGCAGTATACTGAACACACAGACATACCTTCCGTTCCTCAGGATTCTGTGTCATGCCTCAGTTCCTTTTCCTGTGACCTGGATCTTATCCAATTTGAATAGTCAGTAATAGGCTTAAACTCAGTGCTTAAAACTGTTGCAATGATTATTCATGCTACCTTGAGAAACTCTTCCCTTTAAGTTTTGAAGCCTGATATACAGCATCCTGGCAACAAACTGAACTTTGTGTCTAAGGTGAGTGAGTGGTCATTGATGACTGGCTGACACTTAAGGACGATATTTCAGAAGATGTCAAATCATCCTGTTTTTAGCAGATCCTTGATCAAACACCTTATTCCTTCCAGTGTCCTTCCCACTGTGGTTCATGCTTTGGTTTCTTCTCTAGACTACTGCAACTCTTTACTTGTTGGTCCTCCAGAATCAGAGCTTACACACGTGCATCTTGTTCAAAATTCTGCTACACGTCTGCTATCTGGTTTTCCAAGACATTATTGCAGTACTCCACTTTTGTACAGCTTACATTCGCACCCTGTAAGATATCATATTATCTACAAAATCCTCCTTATATTTTTTTCTTCATGACCATGAGCCACCTTCTTTGAAGGAGCTTTTACACACTCATGTTTCTTCCTGTTCACTTTGTTACAGTTCACAAACTCTTCTTACTGTACTAGTGTACAATATGGTTTCTCTAGTAGTTGTTCATTCGTTAGCAAGGGCCTGTCCTATATAAATATTTTCCAGGTTGGCTTCAAGAAGTACCCTCAAATGCAGGCTTTGAGAGTGTTGTCAAAACATACTTGTTTGATGCTGCTTAATTATGTATGTTTGTTTTAATTGTTGTATTTGTTTTATTGTTCTTCATATGTACAGTGCTTGAGTTCAAGCACGTAAACTTGAACTTGAACTCAGGAAGTTCGGTTGGGTGGCTGTACCTCCGGCAAAAGACATGTCACTAGTGCTGAACCCAGGGTTCTGTCCTTGAGACGGTCCTTTTTGGTACTTACTTCTTGTAGGTCAAACCTAATATTACGGGTTTGTGGTTGACGAAATCTACAGATAACTGAAAACTTGAAGCTATTATAAACTTTCCAGAGGACACCAAGATCCTCAAGAGATACTGAAAATGAACACAGGTAGGAGTCACCAGCTCCTAAAAAAACAGAGTTTGGTCAACCCTTTAGGGCCAGAAGAAGGGGAGGTAGAAAACGTAAGTCACACCTCCAAACTGGAAGCATTGTTACAGCTACTAGTACCACAATAAATACTGTTTGTAATGTACACTATTTCCTCTGTGCCATTATCTAATACAGAAGTACAGTTACTGAACAAAGGATTACACTTCATTCCTGGATTTTTTGTGTATGGAGATGTATTTGCCAATGATGTGATCTCTTTTTGTAACTGTTAAATGTAAGGTTACATTTTGTTATTAATAATCTTCTAATGATTATGATTCTCCAACAGAATTAAGATTTCACAAGTCTAAATTCATTCTGCCCATGAATAAGTATGCTGCCCCTTTTCAAACAATGCTTTCTCAAAGATCTACATTTTGGTTTTCAATCTTGTACGGGTACTCTTGAAAACAGTTTAAGCTGGAACTTCAAGCTTTGATAAATCTTAGGAATAATACTAATTTGTTTATTATTCTAGATGATAAAGGGGGTGATGTAGTTGTACTGGACTGGTCTATGTATTTAGCAGTAGCCCAAAAACAACTGTCTGATTGCCCCTTTTATGTAAAAATGTCGATAGTCCCCACCCATAAATTTAAAGCTGATATAGATAAATTTCTTCAATCAGCTGTGGATGAGGGTATTATCAGCAAAGAAGTGGCCTATCATCTAACTGTACAGTATCCTGTACCACAACATCTTTATCTGTTGCCTAAATTACATAAGGATTTGTATAACCCACCAGGTAGACCCATTGTTTCAGGGAATGAGTCCTTAACTGAACCACTGTCAGCTTATCTCACCAGATATCTTAAACCATTATTACAGGGTGTTAAGTCTGGGATCCATGACACAACTGAATTTTTAAATATTATCACAGATATGCAGTTAGAACCAGGCTGGATCATGTGTGCTCTAGATGTCGCAGCATTGTACACATATATACCATGCTGGACTTCCCTGATGGCATTAGAGTATTGGCTCTGTCATATTCCATTATATCATCCTGGATTCAATACTTTTCTTCTATGCCTAACTGAACATGTGCTTAATAAAAATGTTTTTTACTGTAACGGTGAGTGTTATTTACAGTTGAAGGGTTCAGCTATGGGGGCATCTTTTGCGCCCATTTATGCCGACCTTTTTATTGACTACCTGGAGGAACATATTACATATGATGTTAATCACAATCTATTTCTTGATGAGATAGATATTTGGCATAGGTATTTGGATGATTGTTGGATGGTGTGGAGGTCAGATATTAATTATTTGACCGGATTTGTTCATTATTTGAATGAGAATAAGTGGAGGATTCAGTTTACTATTAATTATGATGTTACTAGGATTTCGTTTTTGGATTTGATGTTGTTGGGAAAAATTATGGTACTTTAGATAGCAGTGTCTGCCATAAACATCCTCAATTTAATACTTTGCTATATGCTTCAAGTTGTCACCCTAAACACATCGTACAGAATATTCCTAAGCCTCAGTTTTTTACATATTCATAAGATTTGTATCTGAAGAAGTGTTTATACCACAACAAAATTATTTGATTACCAGATTTTGTCACAGGGGTTATAACAAGAACTACATAATTGAAACCAATAACTTGGTACAAAGTTTGGATAGATCCGAACTACTAAAATGGAAACATAAGGACCTTAAGGGTGAACATGGCATTAGATTGATTACAAGTTATGGTCGTACTACCTCTGTTTTCATGGACTTTGTACAGAAATATTGGAATATTTTACTATCTAATGACAAGTTGTGTGATATTTTGATACCCAGATGCCTCTTTTCATTTAGAAGAGGTAAAACATTGTTTTGTTTTTAATCACTATAAGAAGGGGTTTTATCATAAGAATTGACATCAAACCCTGATTGGTGAGGGCATTTTGGTTGGTTGTGTCCCTGTAGTCATTGTTCCTTATGTAGATTTGTGTTGAAGAGTAAACAATGTACTAGTAGTGACACTCCCTTTGTTTATGATATCAATGTATTTGGTAACTGCAGCACAGACTGGATTATTTACCTAGCCACATGTACATGCTCTGCTTTTTATGTGGGACAAACTTCGCGTCCCTTTAGAATGTGCATTACAGAACATCTGAGTGTCATCAGGAATAAACTGATATCCAGTGCCTTATACAAACACACTACTAAACATCCTACTGCACATTTAATGTTTGTAATTATTGACAGAATTTTGGGGGATAGGAATCAAAAAGTGGGATGGCACAATATCTTGAATAAAAAGGAGAAAAGATGGATAATTAGGATTGGAGAGTTATTCCCATCCGGTCTAAATGAGCATTTGCAATTATCCAATGATAGTAGGAATAGGAGGGATGTTTTACTATTTATTGAGCTATATGTTATTATTCTTCATACACTGATGAAGGCTAGTATGCCCAAACTGGTCTGTATGTGGTTTTGAATGTTTGTTTGCTCAGTAAATAAACTTGAATTATTTTAACCTCACGATTGGAGTGCTGGTTGTTTCTGCTGTTGGATTTGAGGCCTTTGCACCCTGATGTACTTGCAGAAGGTCTGTTGAAATTATTGAGGATGCAGATACATCTTAGGGTTTTTGTAGCACTGTCCCTGGGAAGGTACTGAGTACTTGTCTGGCCATCTCACCACCTCCTACAAGAGTCTGCACCGATCCAACCCTTGGATTCGGGTTTATCAGAACCAATTAAAACCATAGCTCCTTTGTTGGCACTGGAGTTCCGTGTGTCTTTGAAACCGACTGTATCCCAATCTGTCTTGAAACCGATATCATCAGATCGAGATGAGACTCAGAGTCATAGCTTCAGAGCTGAGCTCCAAGGGAGTGAGTCAACATAGAGATTCTTGGGGCCTTCTCTTCCCCTTGGGGCTTTGGTCCCAGACAGCTCAGATCTGAGATCCACCTCAGAGCCTGGGCTTGTTGATGCTGAGGTTTCTATCTCCTCTTTGGAGAGGAGGGAATCATTGACGCCACTGGCATTGTCAGTTTTTGAAGTGTTTAAAAGTGTTTTGGCAACTTCTAAAGATGAGCTATCTTCAACTAATTTGGTTCCACCCAAACTCCATCTGCATTCTGCTTCTTCACCTCGTCATCCAGTCATACAGGCACAGTCGACACCAAGAGTTATTTTTTAGGAAGTCTGCTTTGTCAGCTCTTTGAACAATTCAGACCCTTCTACTGAACCCACAGAAGAAGTTCCCAGAAAATGGGCATGCAAGTGGAAGCACCTAGACTCATCACCAAAGTCATTCACCAAAGATACTGACTTAGAGGAAGGAGATGGTTCCCCTTGCTCCCTCTCTAAAGATGTCTCATTTGGTGACATCTTTGAGTTAATGAAATGGACTTTCTATGACCCTTCTCTGGATGAGTCTGTATTCTTGAAAGCCTTTGGTTCTGGACCAACATTGTCCTGGGCAGTATCCCCCATTGATCCACTTATTGATTTGATAGCTCAGGGCATGGAAGGACCCTGATGTGGTGGAGCCTATACCAAAGAAAGATGATCACATATCTGTTCCTACTGATAGGAATCACTAGAGGGACCTCTTGTAGCTGCTGTGGTGGTGGCAGCAGCGCAGCCACCAAGGAAGAGCTATTGGAAGAAAGCTCCTCTTCTCTTCATCCTGTCAATAAAGAATCTAGGGTAAGGGACAGATTTGGAAACCGGACCTGTGCATCAGAGACTTTCTCCCTCAGATTGCTGAACTACATTGCCCACCTTGCCCTTCTAAGTCTGTCTCAGGGGTATTGCCATTGGATGTTCAGAAGACACTAAAACAGTGGACTCCCAGCTTTCCACCCTACAGACGACTTCAAATGTGGCCATGCATTCTGCTTTTGAACACAGCTGACGACATAGCCAGAACAGGAGGCACCACATTGCCATGTGCCGCCACACCTGGCTGTGACTATGTGACTTCACTGAATGCTTCAGGTTGTCCTTCATTAATGTCCCCTTCAATTGTTCCACCTTGTATGCACCTAAAGTCAAGGATAAACTTACCAGGAGTCAAAAGGATGTTGAGACTCTCTCTGCATTGGTAGTACAATTCTCCACTCCACAAAGAGCATTCTCTATAACCGTCAAGGAATAAGATGTGGTTCCACAAATCACATCCATGACTCCCAAGGTGGCAGACCTCCCTGTGGCAGAGGGGGAGGTAATTGTAATGGACGACACGCAAGAGGCAGATGTGGACTGGAAAATCATGGCTTTTAAAGTCCCTTTTCTGAGAAAGCCTTTCAGTGCTCCTGAACAGCTGCCCAGCTGCTGTACTCTGGAGGAAGTTGGGGGGGGGGTGTCTCTCCTTATACCCTCAAAGCAGGCTAAAAGATAACATCAGATTCATGGGTGCTAAGGACAATTCCCTTTTTCTTCCCACCCCAAAAAAGAAGAAAGTCCCCAATGTTTCACCCAGTCAGTGGGACTTGGCCATAAAAATTTCAAAGCTGCTAGAAAAGATATTAATTCAACTGGTCCCCAAAGACCAGTTGGAGTCCAGAGCCTATTCTACATTCTTTTGTAGTGCCAAAGAAAAACAGGGACCCAAGACTCCTTTTGGATCTCAGTTACTTAAACAAATTCATAAAATAGACAAAATTCTAGATAGTCACAGTTCAGTCCATTTTGCTTGAGACAGGATGATTAGATTTGCTCTGTAGATTTCCAGGATACCTACTATCACATCAAAATAGTAAAGCACTCCAGGAGGTTCTTGCACTTCTCGCTGGGAGCCAGTCATTTTCAATTTGGATCCCTGCCATTCAGTCTCACCATAGCCTCCAGAGTGTTCACCAAGATCATGGCAGTAGTAGCTGTGCACCTGCCTCTACTGGGGATCAGTCTTCTCTTATCTAGATGATTCGTTCCTTGCTGCTCTCACCAAGCATCTACTCATGCACTGAGACCATGTACTGCAGTTGTCTCTGAACTTAGGAATCTCAATAAACCTACCAAAGTAGGAATTGATGCTAACTCAGTCTATGGAGTGCATAGGATGCTACCTAAACATCAAACTTCAGTTATTCAGCATTCCCCAGTCCATGCTCCTGTCACTCCATCTGACAGCCCTTCAAGATTTTCACCACCCAAAACCACCAGTGAGGGTAATCCTCTGTCTCTTAGATCTCATGGCATGTACAATTCTTATGGTTCCTTTAGCAAGATTTTTCATGAGAGTGCTGCAGTAGACTTTTAACAGTACAGTGGGCACAATCCACTTTCCCTCTACATGCAAAAATTCAGATTATGCAAGTCTGTAGAAACCACATAGCTTGGTAGATAACATCTCTGTCTATAATCAAGAGCTGTCCTTTCCAGATGGATCCACCAACAGCAACAGTGATCATGGATACAACCCTTCTTGGGAGGGGGGGGGGGGGCATTTCAAAGGGAAGGTACATGGTCAACAACAGAGGCCAGTCTTCACATCAGTATCTTGGAGCTGAAGGTGGTTCTCCAAGTGTTGCACTGTTTTAAAAGGGTATGATTGTATTACCTCAACTGGACCCGGTTAATTGTGTGGAACCTGTAGTCATGTGTGATTTTTACTGTATGTCTACCTTGGAGCTTTTATCCCCGGGCTTCCACTGAAAATGGACATGTATCCAGTCGGACTATCCCGATCAACAAATGTAAAATAAATAAATAAATGTCATGATCTACTTATCAAGGGTGTGATAATACAGGCAGACAACATGACTGTTGTATGGTATATAAAAAAAAAAGGAGCAACCCGTTCATATCCTGTTTGTTGGGAAGCCATGAGGGTTTTGCAATGAGCAATGTCTTCACAACACTTTCTGATGACGCACGTTCCAGGGACCTCCAGTGTACTCGTGAACAAACTGAGCAGGATACCGCTAATGCCTAACTATAGTGGACCCTCAATCCTGCAGTGATACAAACAGTTTTCAGTCACTGGGGCCAACCTTGTTTTGACCTATTTTCCATCTGTGTAAACAACAAATGCAGCAAGTATTTTGCCCTGATCTCCCCACAGGGAGAGAAAGCAAGGAAGTGCAAGACCAGAGTTATCCTCATTGCTTCCTTTCGGCCCCAACAGACTTGGTTCCCCATCCTATGGCCTCATCTACTACATCCCCCATGAATGTTAGATTAGTATCTATATCTACTATTTCATCCATCTGGACTGCCTCTTCTGGATCAGAAATCCGTGAAGCTAACCGCATGGTTCCTCCACTTTTAACCATAGCCAGAGATGCCAGCCTTCCTCCTGCAGTAGTTAGTATTCTTTCTGCTTCACAGAAACTGTCTGCTATGAAAGTTTACCACAGTAAATGGAAGAGATTTTCAATATGGGTCTATTCCAATGGTCTAGACCCCTTTTCACCACCAGTTCCTTCCATACTTGAATTGTTGTCTGATTTCTTTAACAAAAGCTTCAGTTTTGCTACTATATTCATTTGGTGGCTATTGCCAGTTTTCATATTGGAACTGGCGATAAGTCGATTACGTCCCTCAAGATTGCAAAGGCCTTTCTTAAGGGTACATTTCTGTTGTGACCTCCCATAAGAGACCCATACTGTCCATGGGATATCACCATTCTGTTGCAAGATCTGACTCAACTTCCCTTTGAACTGCTTATAGAGTACATTTAAAATTTCTTACATGGAAAACCATTTTTCTAGTCGCAGTAACGTCAGCCGGATGAATCTCAGAACTACAAGCCCTCTCATCAAAGCCTCCATATTTGATTTTTCACAAGGGAACGGTTTCCCTTAGAACTAACACGACAAAAACATACTCGGAGGCTGTAAATAAAAATCTACCTAAGCAACAGAGACCTCCAAAGCAGACATCCAAGCAAACGCTACATCAAAACAAAACACACACAACACATAACCCACAAAGTCAGTGTGCCAAGCAGCCACAGCCCTTAAGGCTGAATAACACACCTGATACTCTTGTTATAGGTGACTCTATTGTCAGACACACTGACGTCCCGCTCACCAGGCTGAATAAAGAGAAGCTCACAGTGAGCTGCCTGTCGGGTGCTAGGATCCGACACATAACGCAAGCACTCATGTCACTCCAAAGCAAATACAAATATGACTCAGTCATTATACATGCTGGTGTGAATGACCTGAGACGTACCTCCCTGGACTACATGAAAAGAGACATAGAGGAGCTCTCTGATCATGTAGCCCAGGCTGGTATGACCCTGACCTTGAGCAGCATCTTACCCTCACCTAGAATGATGCCACAGTACAAAGACAAAATGATCGATTTTAACAATTGGCTAAAATTTTGGTGTCATTCAAAGGGGATCCAGTGTCTGTCAGCCTGGGATGACATGCTCGACAAGCCACGTTGCTTCGCTAGGGACGGCTTGCACCTGTCACCACTGGGCTTTTGGATATTGGCAAAGGCTCTTGCCACCCCATAGTGCCTTTTTAGGCAAGGCTCAAAAGTCAAACCCACCCCATAGACAGCACAAGGAACAAGAAACTAAGGGTAATGCTGCTAAATGCCAGAAGTCTTAACCTCAAGATGCACGCACTCGAAGCTCTCCTCAGTATGGAGAACATCGATATCTGTGCAGTGACAGAAACCTGGTTCAAGGCTCCAGAGAGCACCCCAGCACTACCAGGCTATACCTCATATCTTGCTTTTCGGCCCCAAAACCCGGACCGAACCACAAAAGGAGGGGGAGTTTCCATATTTATCAAGGATATCCACACCTCCAGGTTAGTGGCATTGCACGAAGTATCGGAGACCATCCGTGTGCAACTAACATTGGGCAAGACTGCTTTTCAGTTTATAGCATCCTACAGACCACCCTCTCAAAGTCAAGAATCCCATTCGGCTTTCCTGAAAACATTGGAGAACATGAAGATCTCTCCGAACACCATTATATTGGGTGACTTCAACTACCCAAACATTGACTGGAAGCACTACTCAAACCCCAGCACCTTAGCCCAAAGATTCCTGGAAATTATAAACTCAAATGCTATGGAACAACTAGTCACCACTCCCACAAGAGGGGACAACATACTAGACCTGATCATTACCAACATGGGGACTCTATGCTCCACACCAGAAGTATATCCCTCATTGGTAAGATCAGACCATAAATTAATTTCACTGGATGTCCACATCCCGACCCCACCCAGCCCAGAAAACCACAGTGAAAAACTTCTCAAAAGCGAACTTCTCACTTCTCAAAACCGAAGTGGAATCCTTCAAGGCCCCAGGGCCAGTGGAAACCACAGCCCAAACTGCAGAATCCTATATAAATGCATTCTACGGACATCTCCAGGAATGCATGGATCATGCTATCCCAAACAAAACCAAGACCCAATCATCCAAAGGCAGGCATCCAGTCTGGTGGACCCCTGCCATAAATAAACTGTACAACAGAAGGAGGAAGCTACTACATGATAGAGCAAAATCCCTAACAGGGAAGGCATCTCTGATCGGTACTAGCAACAAATTACGATCCCTCATAAAATCCTTCAAGGCCAGCTTCAAGAGAAAAATTGCACAGGACACCAAAGACAATCATAAGGCTTTTTTCAGTTATGTTAGAAACCTGGGATGCAACTCCCAGACTTGTTCTGAGTTGATTCTAAACGACAAAAAATACACTGAACCCACATACATCGCCAATATCCTGGCAGACAGGTTCAGTGCAAACTTCTCCCCCCCAAAAGAGCAAGTATCTATCCCAGCAGAGGGCTGCCTCCCAAACATCTCAGATGCTCAGGTGACGGCTGCCCTCTCCAAAGCAAAAAACACTGCTTCCATGGGACCAGATGGCGTCCCAGGTTGCGTCCTACATGAACTACAAGAGGAACTAATCCCTCAAATAAAACAGCTATACAATCTCAGCCTCACTACAGGATATGTGCCCACAGAATGGCATACAGCAACAGTGGTCCCACTCCACAAAGGTGGAGCCTCTACGGACCCTGGAAACTATCGCCCCATAAGCCTGACTAGCTTAGTCTGCAAGGCTATGGAGAGGATCATCATGGAGCTCATAAACAAAGACATTGGGGACTTACAGACACTAGATCCTACCCAGTTCGGCTTTGTCAAGGGCAGATCCTGCCTTTTGAACCTGGTTGACTTCTTTGAAACAGTCACCAAAGCCATAGATGAAGGGAAGGTAGTCCACACAGCCTATCTGGACCTTGCAAAGGCATTTGACACAATACCCCACTCGGGCATCATAGATAAGCTATCCAGCTTAAATATAAACCCCTATGTCACAAGATGGGTCACAAACTGGCTCAAAGACAGAACCCACAGAGTGAGAGTTGCTGGAGCCATGTCAGACTCGAAACCGGTCACAAGTGGCATCCCACAGGGTTCTGTCCTGGGACCACTCTTGTTCGGTATATACTTTTCCGAGGTACAGGCAAACGTGGGAGGACTATGGCTCACCAAGTTCGCAGACGACTGCAAACTGGGCGCCATAATCAACTCTCCAACTGACACAAACATCCTTCAAAAAGGTGTCACAGAGACAGATAACTGGTGCCAGCGCCATGGTTTAAAGCTAAATGCCAAAAAATGTATAGTCATACTCTTTGGCAAAAACAATGTGCCCACAAATTACCACATAGGCAGAAACCCATTAAGTACAGAGAAAGTTATTAGGGACCTGGGGACCCAAGTTGATAGCAATCTCTCCTTTGAAAACCACATTGCCAAAGTGGTTAGAAAGACCTTCTACATAGCCCACCTCATGACGAAGGGTTTCACATCTAGATCAAGAGAGGTAATCGTGCCCCTTTATTCATCCCTCATCAGGCCCATCATAGAATACAATGCCCCTTTTGGGATGTACCTTACCCGACACCTGCAGCAATTAGAAAGACCCCAAAAGTATCTCACCAAGAGGATCAAGGGTCTCAAACAGATGCCATATGCTGCTCGGTTAAAAAAACTCCAGCTTTACTCAGTTGCATACTACCTACTTCGAGGCGATCTATGCCTGACATACAAAGCTATGTCAAATCCAGAATTAATGGACATGCTCCACCTCAGTAAATCTAAATCCCTTAGAGCCACACGCTCGAGGGACTTGAACCTCAGCACAAAAATAAATCAAACTTGCTGGAGGGACAGGTTCATAACCCAGAGGCTCCCTTAGTTCTGGAATAGAATTCCAGTTCATGTGAGGCAGAGCACCTCACTGAATCTCTTCAAGAAGAATCTCGATAAGTGGATGGGGGATCATAGGTTTGTCCCAGGGATTACTCCCGTGTCACTATTAGACAGAGGCACAGTAAACTAAACCTTAAAAAGGGCACAGTATACTCAAATCAAGGGGTGGCGTAAGCCATACAGTATCGGGCTAGGCTTATAATTGCCCCAGGGCAGATAGCCTAGTATGAACCTATGAACCTTTATATCAAATATGGCATCTGATACTAATTTAAATCGATTTGTACAGCTTCCTGTTTTCTTTCCAAGATACTCAAACAGGAGAGAATACCTTCTATATTTATTGGATGTCCACAGACAACTCAGATTCTCTATTCACAGAACAAAGGACTTCAGGAAGGATGACTAGTTATTCATTTCCTTTGCAGGGCCAAAATTAGGAAAAGC